>NW_016107516.1:2446344-2601549 GCF_001604975.1 Cebus imitator
AAAAAAAAGAAAGAAAAAGAAAAAAAAAACTTTTAGATTTTTATGAATATTTTAATAGGAATTTAGGAGAGCTATCAGAAGCATTTCAAGTTGGCCATCATATTAACTTCATTCATGCAATGAAGTCACTCCTTAAATACCTTGAGAGCAGGGCTTCGTATATATATAATTTCCAGAGCTCTTTACTAAGTGCTCAATAAGCATATTTTTATCTAGAACTTAATGACATAAAAGTTAAGCTCTTCTAGGTTTTTACTCTAGTATACTAATCATGAACATTATATTAACCTAGCTCTGGATACTACAAGTACACGAAAGTGATGAAACTAACATGTAAAAAATATGTACTTCAAAATTTTTGTTAACTTTACAAATATTATTCTATTTGAAATTTCCAATCTTTTTAAAGAAAAAAAACTTGATGTAGCTAAATGTGACTTTAAAAAGACTTAGAAGCTGTACTCTTGTTAATTATTAATAAGGCTTCCTTTAGTTCAAAGTACCAAACTGCTCACAATACATAGTGAAACATTCAGCTTGGTCACATTATTAAATAACTAATTAGTTATAAAAATTTCCACTATTGTCAAGAGACACACACGGGTTAATCATCCACATGTCATCCAGTTTACTCCAGGAATTATTTACTTTACTTAACAGTCTTTGCTACTTTATTCATCAGTATTAGTATTTACTTATTTACAGCAGTCTCTATATATTGCCTAATGATAATTAGTATTATGGAGTCTATTTTTTCCTTTTAGTTGACATGTGATAATTATATACATATATGTGATACAGGGAGACATTTTGAAACATGTATAAAATATGTTAAGATCAAACCAGGGTAAAAGGCATACCCATCACCTCAAATATTTATCATTTCTTTGTGTTGTGAGCACTCAAAGTCTACTCTGCAACACTGTAGGATAAATATGGTTAACTATAATTTATTGTATAGGATCTACTTTAGGCTGGTACATTCTGCAGCATCATCAAAGACCCATGCCTTTGAACTAAATTGTAAGTACTCCTTCACTTCTGTGTCCATTGCAATGGACTACTGGACACAGAGGGTGCTGTAAGGTTTAATCTAGAAGTATGCTTTAATGGATGGAATGTGAAATTTAGAGTTAGAAGACCTGCGTTTGTGTTTCAGGCTCTGCCATTTATGAGCGGTGTGACTTTGGGCATGCCATTCTCTCTCTCTCTCTCTCTCTCTCTCACACACACACACACACACACACTCTCTCTCTCTCTTTCAGAAAAGTATGTGAATGAGTAAATTTATTTGAATAAGACTGGTAAACTATAAATATGCCATAATATGGTAAGCTGTATTGACAGTGTGTAGTGTTTCTTCAGATAGATGGCATTCAATTCTGACCAGAGCCAGATCAACCGGGCAACTGACTGGACCACTAAAATGGACCACTTAACATACAATATTAAGAGATAAAGAAAAGTTTATTTATCAGAACCCCTAGAAGTGGGTCTGCATGTGTTTGCAAGCAGTATTTTGATAAGCCACTTAGGATGGAGGAATAGACCTTGAAAGGATATGCCCAAGCGTCAACAGATGGCGCCTAAAATGCTTTCTAAGGAAGGCCAAGCAGGTTAAATCCAGCATTCTGTTGTGTCAAGTGGAGGACAGAATCTGGAACTGCCAATGGGGCCTTCTTTTTCTTTCCTTCCGTCAACACACCTGAGATATCTCTAAATAAATACTGAACTATGATACAGAAAAATATCAGCTTAAAGGGGTTACTACATCAATAGTCTATCTGGAACAAGCACAGGATGTGATCTGGTCATCAACACAATATTAAAATTTTGTAGTGACATTGGAGTTGCCGTAAATAAGAGCTAAGTGTTTTCATTGCTAAGTTCTTGAACATCATCTCCCAGCATTACTCATTCTGACTTAGATTTCTGTGGTTCAGCTTCTACTTACTGATCAAAATCTAAATCTGTCAGGTTTCTTGTGAACATACAGCCCTTGAAATACCCAAAGGAGGCTTTCTGCTTTATTTTTTATAAAGAAGGCTTCATTACCTCTCCATGCTAGGGTCAAGTTTCTATATTTGTGGGTCTGCCTAATCCCTAGGAATTAAATTAGCCATATTCTGTCTTTCAGGGATGGTTTCATGAAATGCTGATTATTTTGTCTTATAAGCCATGCCTGGTATGTGTAGGTAAGAAGTATAGACCACAGTTCCACAGTTGATGTGGTTTGAATGTTTGTCTCCTAGAAATCTTATGTTGAAATGTGGCTGTCAGTGCGGAAGGTGAGGCCTAGTAGGAGGTGTTATGTTTTGGGGACAGGTCCCTCATAAATGGCTTAGCACCATCCCCTTGGTTATCCTTGAGTTCTTGCTCTGTTCACACAAAATCTAGCTGCTTAAGAGAGTCTGGGACCTCCCCACTGTCCCCTGTCCTGCCCCCCATCCGCTCCCTCTTGTTCCATTTCTTACCATGTGACATGTCTACTCCTTCTTTGCTTCACCTTCTGCCATGAGTAAAATCTCCATGAGGCCTCACCAGAAGCCAAGCAGATGCTGGCACCATACTTGCTGCACAGCCTGCAGGACCGAGCCAGTTAAATCTCTTTTCTTTATAAACTACCCAGCCTCAGGTATTTCTTTATAGCAATGCAAGAACAGACTAACACAACCATAGACACCACTGCTTGGGTCCAAGCGTTGCTTTTTTTATTACTAAAATTCAAGAGATAATTTATAAAAGCTGACAATATTATGTTAGTTTCCCTGAAAATTGTTTTGATTCTTTGGACCTTAGAGCAAGCCCTTTTTAGAACAGAAACTATTTGTTTATATAGTCTGGCTTGGAGGATGATTTATTATATATTTCATCTGAGAAAACTGCAACTCAGGCAATTTAGGACTTTTAACTTTTTTTAAACCTCCAATAGCAATGAAATATGCTTCCAGACAAAAGCAATGTCACTTGATGAATAATCCACTTGTTATTTATCTTTCTGCTTTTGGGAGACAGTGCTAAGTCGGCTAAGGACATCTCCAAAAGGGTGTTATTATTAATAGAAATTAAGTGGTGTACCACATAGAATTTTTTTTTCAATTAAATTCTAAAATGAGATGGAAAATAGTTCAATAACCCTAGAGCTGATATCTGATTTCAGACATTTTTCTGCATATAATTTAATTTCATCTTGGCTTTGTATGAAATTTATACAATTTCAACAAGATTAAGACATAGATGCTGGTATTAATTTGCTTAATACAACCTAATCCTTTTTGGTCTTGCTTATGGTCTGAGAAGTGTCTCGGGACCTTGACCTCTTTTTCTCATGGTTTTAAGGCTTTGGGAGGATACAGGTGATTCACATAAGGGTGAAGCCATAAGCTGTAATATAAACTATATAAATGCAAATCCATCACTTTCTTGCTGAAAATCATCTTAAGGCTCATCCTAGTTTTTGTGACAAAATTCAAATTGTTTAATATGCAACATATACCCACCATGACACAACCCTTTATTTTTAAATTACTTGATCACTTTTTAAATTTTATTATTGATCAATCCTTCCTAACTTCCCCTTCAAGATACACATACATGTACAAATATGGGCACACACACACCCCACTGCAGCTCCTCGAGAATATTTTGTTCCGTCATGCTTCTTAACCTTTGTCCTGCTGTTTTCTCTGCCCAAAATGTTTTTTCTCCCTTATTTGCCTGAACGATTTATTTATATTTAAAGACTCAACTCTCTGCTTTAGTGTCACTTCCCAAGTCTGCCCCTTCTTTGTGTTTCCTTATTACTCTATTCATATCTCTATCATTAGCATTCATCATCCTGTTTATAATTGTTGATTTATTCATCTGTCTCCTCCAACTAAACTGTGAGCTCCTTATTAAGGTAGTATAATTACATTTCCTTGCTATATTCTGAGATCCAAAGTAGTATCTGGGCTGCAGGAGGCATCCAAAATCTGTTTGGATGGGTGAATGAATGAATGCATCAACTAATCATACAACTGATCAATGAAGAGTGACTATGTAAGACTAGTAGCTAGTCTCTGGCCATCTTATGCTCTATGTAAGAGATCAGAATAGGAAAGGGACTGATATTAGAGCTCAGAGCAATTTTAGGGAGGGAATTTTAAGTTCAGAGCACCATAGCTTTGCTTTCAGTAGCTCTGCAGCAGTTCCTGATTTTCCAAAGAGGATGCTTTTTAATACAGAGGAGCTTCAGTCTTTTTCCTGACCCGGGACTTATCACTCTGTGCAGTTAGACCAAGGTCAGTTCAGAGGTTGTTATGGTAGAGGGTGACGTTTAAGGACTAATATAGATAGTTATCCAAAAATAATTATGTCAGAGATGTTTGAACCAGGGCTACTCCATGTTGAATAGGGGCTGGGTAAAATAAGGCTGAGATCTGCTGGGCTGCATTCCCAGGAGCTTGAGACATTCTAAGTCACAGGATAAGACAGAAGGTCAGCCAAGATACAGGTCATAAAGACCTTGCTGATAAAACAGGTTGCAAGTAAAGAAGCTGGACAAAACCAAGATGGCAACAAGAGTGACTTCTGGTCATCCTCACTGCTCCAGGGATCAAAGGACATGTGTTTTAATTGCTTCTCTAGAAGTGGTGATAATTATGCATCCCGCACTCTAGTGACTTAATCATTATTGCCACCAACTGAATCCCTTTTAGAGAATTTACCAGAAGTCATGTGTATTTATATATTTACAATATAACTCTATCTTATATTTGCATTACTTGTACCAAGCCAAAACAACCCAACCCATGGCATTCTTTCTACAACTGCAAAGTTAATAGAGACAGCTGCAGTCTTAAAATCCTCAGAGGAGATACAGTTAATTTACACTGAAATAGAATTTGTTATTAAGTGGTACATGAAGGGTGAGTAAAAAAGAAAAAAGAAAAAAGAATTGGCCAAGGGCTAGCCACTTGATGATTGAAGATAGGCTTGATTTGGGTTGTAACTCATATATTTATGAGGTACGTGATCTTGATTTTTTAAAAAATTGGTTTCCTTACCTAAAATATAAGCCCAGCTAGAGTATTGCGCAATCATGGAATTACTAGGGTTTATTTTCCACCCACTGGTGGGGTTTTGGAGAAAATTTCCTGGGAGAGGAAGCATGAAAAGCATAAAGAACTAGATGGCTGATTTCAAGTCTTTGGAGTATTTGGCCATGACCCATGAGCATTTTTAAAAGTTCAAAGAGCAGAGGCAGATCAAAGTCAAGGGTCAGAGACCAAGTCAGGCCTTAGCTCAATAGGAAGAAACAGGGCTAGGTTCCCATGGAAGTGGGTGGCAGCTGGGGACAAAGTAGAAGGGGTTATGACTTGCTACAGATCAGCTCAGGCTATAAAAATGCTTTAACTCACAAGGTAATTGTGAGCACAGACTATTGGAAGTCATGTAATTTCAAGCTTTAAAAAACTGTACAGCCCTAACAGATATTAATATTTTTATCTTATGCAGTAAAGATGAAACAACTGCCAAAAAAGAAAAAAAACTTTGTCAAGATAACCCCATCAGGGAACAACAAACAGCTGTCCTCCCTTTATCCTATGGAACATGCACTTGGCATTCACAGACAATGTGCCTTTGCTTCTCCTCATGTGTCTGACACTCTATCAGACTCAGGGCATTCACCTTCTGCGTTGATCTCTAGGTACTTTTAGTGAATCCTCCAATTCCCAACCGTAAAGGCTAATGCGATAGCAGGACTTCAGGCATTTTTCATCAAGAAATCTCTCAGCTCCTGCTACCTAAAGTTAAAAAATGCATTTCTGAAGGGCACAGTTATTTTTTTCCTGTTCTCCTATTTGTTGAGTGCTTTGTCCTGGTGGGCTGATGTGCTTACATTCTATTACCATAAATTCAATTGTTGGAGAATTTGCTTTCAATATTTTGCCCTCTGGAGATAAAGCTACATTTGGAATGAATTGTCTTCAGCAAGTTGCTTGCTTTCATTTTGTTGATGAGTTCCTGAACTTTCTACTGCCTGTTTGAAGCTATTATTCCTTTTAAACAGCTTTTCATTTTCTCAAACATTACTGGTCACTTTACTGGCCAGTGAATACTTTTTCTAACTACAGGTAGACATTTAACTACCAGCCATAGAGGAACTAGTGTGCTAGAGATCCTTCCCTTATATGTTAATTCAAAAGATATATTTGTTATTGTTTTTCTTATGTAACTATCTCTCTCCTCATTGGTCCTGTTTCTTTCCCCTCATTCTTCAATGCTGCACATATTCTTGGGCAGGCAGTTTATACTGCCCCCTTCTTATAATATTAATCTAACATTCAGTCTGCTCCACTAATAGGCCTCAGTTCAGAAACACAAAGTAGAATGTGCATCCCAGCCTCATTATCAAGAGCAGTTGTTGTTCTACACACTGCAATACAGGGGGGTCCTGAGACCACAAACCATATGCATCTTCTCTGCATATAGAATATTAAACTCATAATTTAATATAGTCACAACGTAATGTGATGAAGACAGCCTTGGATTAGAAGTATGGAAATCTGAGTCCTAATTTCTGTTCTGCATCAAAAAGTTTAAAACTTTTGATTAAATGACCTCTAAGGTTCCTGATAAGTTTAGAACTCCCTATTTTTAAAATTTCTTTCTTCCACTACACATACAGCCTATCATCAGTGGGAATGGAACAGAGTGATTGGGAAAGTCTCAACAATATAGACATTTGAGCTGAAGCTTGAAAGATGAGTATGACATTCCCAGATAAATAAAGGAAGAAAGCAGATCTAAGTAGAGAAAATAGTATATGGAATGTCACAAAAGATAATTTTATGTGAGAACTTTGGTCAAATAGCTAGTTTTGGACTCAAGGGAATCTCAAACCCAGGAGAACAACTTCTAAGCTAGTGAACTTTGTACTGTCACATTATATCGCCACCTGAATAGACATAGAATTTAATAGTTTACGATTGACTTTGAATCAGAACTCTATGAGGGATTGCAAAGGCTGGTAGGGTAAATGGTTTTCCGCAGCTCTCAGAAAGAGGGAGCTTCACTATGGATGCAATAGGCCGAAGACCAGCAGATTTTATTTCCAGGATGGTCTGAAGCTTCAGTCAGGTTTGAAGACAAGACCGGTGAAAGATGAGCTTGAGTAGGAAACAGATTTGAAGACTGGTCCTCAGTATGATTGTCCATGGTGCAACCAGAATGAAAAGCCAAACACAGTATAGTTGCTAGACAAAGAAGCAAAAAAACTAGGTCTGAGGCTCTGGGAAAGCAGGCTCGGGATAGAAAGTTGGAAGTACTGCCTGGAGATAAGAGCAATAATATCTTCTCCACAGAAATTTCGTGGTGATTAAATTAAACAAGTCAGTTAAAGTTCGACATAGTTTCTGACATGCAACAGGCACTTAATGGTAGTTTTTGTTGTTTAAGACACTGAAATGTAACCACTAAAGGCCTTACTTGAGGTCTTATCAGCTTCAAGTATAAAGGAATCAGGCCAAAAAAGAAAAGGAGAACAATTGGTCACATGTTCCCCAAGCCCAGAAATCGTTTTATTTTACCCCTGTTTCCATGGGGTTCCATGGGATCTCCCAGAGAGCACTCCCTGGTGCTTTTGCACTCTTATTATGGGACCCAGGCCTTACTTTACTCCTCTAGTGTTTGGGGTTACAGTACATTGAGTTTGACATGGTGCCAACATGACACCATGACTTTGAACTGGAACTTCTCACCTTTCACTCAGAGGCCCAAGGAGCAACTTTGGTGAACTGTAGTCAGAGAGCACTAGGGTGTGAGCTGGAAGATCTGGGTTTTCTTTGAAGATCTACCATTAACAAGCTGGATGTCCTGTGCAAGAACTCAGTTTGTCTCTACTGAGTTTCTTATCTGGGAAAAGAGATACTGAACTGGATGATACCCAAGGACTTCTCCAACTGCAGCACTGTAAAACAATGACAGTACCTAAAGAAGGTAACTCTTCATTAAAGTTGCCAAAAAGTCTTGACACATCATCTTGAGCATTAAATTAGCATCAGCTGCATAATGCCTGATACTAAACTTTTGCTAGAAGGAAAATGACAAAGAGAGAAATAATGCCCACGATGCTCGTAAGTCATTCTTTTAGTCAACAAGATGTTCTTCTCAATATCCCTGACTTTGGATTAAAAAAGACATCAAAAGAAATTGGAGGGAGGGACCAAGATGGCCAACTTAAAACAGCTGCAATTGGAGGCTCCCACTGAGAAGAATGAGAATGGTGAGCGTATCTTGCACTGGCAACTGAGTTGTCCAGGTTCTCTTGTTTGGACTGATCAGGCAGTTGGTGCAACCCATGGAAAGTGAGGAAAAGCAGGGTGGTGGGATGGCCCACCTGGGAGCCACACAGAGCAAGGGGAGCTCCCCTCCCCTGCTAAGGGAGGCAGTGAGTGATCATGCTACCCTGCTAGAGAAACCATGCTTTTATCATGGATCTGTGCAGCCTGCAGATCAGAAGACACCCCTCATGAGCCCGCACCACCAGGGCCTTGGGTTCCAAGCACAGAGCTGTGCAGATTATCCACAGCCATTGGCTGTAGACTCCTAAGACTACTGAGTTTTCGAGGGGAGGAGCAGCCATCATGATGTGGTTGCCTGCTGCTTAAGATGACTAAGATCCCTGGGGAAGGGGCAGCTGCCATCACTGCAGCTCTAGTCTGCCATGTTTTCCCCTGCTGGTGCTGGGGAGATTGGATGGTTTGGACCCAAAGGGAATCACCCACAGTGCAGCATAGTGGCTATGGCAGATTATGGCCAGACTGCCTATTTAGGCTGAACCCTAATGCATCCCTCCTCACCAGACAGGGCCTCCCTGCAGTAATTTCAGCAACTCCAGCCAGGGGTTTAGGGACAGAACTCTGAACTCCTTGGAAATTAGCCCCTATTGGGAGGGGTGGCTGTGGTCCACAAATCAGCAGACTTAGTCATTCCCCCTGCTGGCTCCGAAGAATCTAGGCAGTCTGGATGAGTGGGATTCCCCCCAGCACAGCACATCCCTTCTGACAAGGGGTAGCCAGAGTGCTTTGTTAAGCGGGTCCTGGATCTTGTGCCTTTTGACTGGGTGAGACCCCCAACAGGGGTAACTGGACACCTTATACAGGAGCATTCCCACTGTCATCAAGTCGGTGCACCTCTGGTACAGAGATCCCAGAGGAAGAAGCAGGCAGCCATTTCTGCTATTCTGCAGCCTCTACTGGTGACACCTCCAGGTGCAGGAGGGACCCTGATGAATAGGGTCTGGATGGACCCCCACCAAACCACCTCAGCCCTATGGAAGAGGGATCTGACTATTAAAAGAAAAACAAACAGAAAGCAACAACAACATCATCAACAAAAAAGCCCCCACAAAAACTGAATCCAAAGACCACAGCCTCAAAGACTGAAGCTATATGAACTCATGAAGATGAGAGAGAATCAATGAAAAAATGCTGAAAACTCAAATAGCCAGAGTGCTTCTTCTTCTCCAAATGATCACAACACCTCTCCAGCAAGAGCAAAGATTGGGCAGAGGCTGATACAGATTAATTGACAGAAGTAGGCTTCAGAAGGTGGGTAGTAACAAACTTCACTGAGCTAAAGGAGCATATTCTAACCCAATGCAAAGAAGCTAAGAATCATAATAAAACATTATAGGAGCTGTTAACCAGAATAACCAGTTTAGAGAGGAATATAAATTACCCAATGGAGCTGAAAAACACAACATGAAAACTTCACAGGGCAACCATGAATATCAATAGCTGAACTGACCAAGTAGAGGAAAGAATTTCAGAGCTTGAAGACTCTCTTGCTGAAATAAGACAGGCAAACTAGAGAAAAAACAATGAAAGGGAATGAACAAAATCTCTGAGAACAATGGGATTATGTATAAAGACCAAACCTATGACTCGTTGGGATGCCTGAAAGAGACAGGGGAAAGATAACGATCCTAAGATGATGGAAAACACACTTTAGGATATCATCCAGGAGAACATCCCAACCTAACAAGACAGGCCAACATTCAAGTTCAGAAAATCCAGAGAACCCCAGTGAGATACTCCATGAGAAGATAAACTCCAAGACATACAAACATCAGGTTCTCCAAGGTTGAAATGAAGAAGAAAATGGCAAGGGCAGCCAGAGACAAAAGCCAGGTCACCTACAAAGAGAAGCCCATCAGACGAGTAACAGTGGACCTTCTCAGCAGAAACCTTTCAAGACAGAAGAGACTGAGGTTCAATATTCAACATTCTTAAAGAAAAAAATTTTCAACCCAGAATTTCATATGCAGCCAAATTAAGCTTCACAACTAAAGAAAAAAAATAAAATCCTTTAAGGCAGAATAGAATCCTTTTCAGACAAGCAAAATGCTGAGGGAATTCATCACCACCAGGCCTACCTTGCAAGAGCCCCTGAATGAAGTACTAAATATGGAAAGGAAAAACTGTTAGCAGCCACTGCAAAAACACTATCAGGCCACCAACACTATCAGGCACCTATATCAACAAGTCTGCAAAATAACCAGCTAGAATCATGCTGACAGGATCAAATTCACACAACAATATTAACCTTAAATGTAAATGGGCTAAATGCACGAATTAAAAGACACAGAATGGCAAGCTGAATAAAGAGTCAAGACCCATTGGTGTGCTGTATTTAAGAGACCCATCTCACCAGCAAAGACACAGATAGGCTCAAAATCAAGGAATGGAGGAAAATTTACCAAGCAAATGGAAAGCAAAAAAAAAAAAAAAAAAAACCACAAAAAACAAAAAACAGGGGTTGCAATCCTTGTCTCCGATAAAACAGACTTTAAACCAACAAAGATCAAAAAGACCAAGAAAAGCATAATGGCATAATGGTAAAGATCAATTCAACAAGAAGAGCTACCTATCCTAAATATGTATGCACCCAATACAGGAGCAGCCAGATTCATAAAACAAATTCTTAGAGACCTGCAAAGAAATTTAGACTTCCACACAATAATAGTGGAAGACTTTAACACTCCACTGTCAATATTAGACAAGTAATTGAGACAGACAATTAATAAGAATATTCAGGATTTTAATTCAGCTCTTGATCAAGTGACCTGATAGATGCCTACAAAACTCTCTACACCAAAACAATAGAATATACATTCTTTCAGCACCACATGCCACTTACTCTAATATCAGTCACATAATTGGAAGTAAAACACTCCTCAGCAAATGTAGAACTGAAATCATGGCCATATCTCAGAACACAGCATAATCAAATTATAACTCAAGATTAGGAAACTCACTCAAAACTACATAACTACATGGAAATTGAACAACCTGCTCCTGAATAACTCCTGGGTAAATAATGAAATTAAGGAAGAAATCAAGAATTTCCTTGAAACCAATGAGAACAAAGAGACGATGTATCAGAATCTCTGAGAATCAGATAAAGCAGTATTAAGAGACAAATTTATATCACTAAATGCCCACATCAAAAATCTAGAAAGACCTCAAATTGACACCATAACATCACAATTAAAAGAGCTAGAGAACTAAGAGCAAACAAACCCCAAAGCTAGCAAGAAGACAAGAAATAACCAAGATCAGAGTAGAACTGAAGGAGATAGAGACACAAAAGACCCTTTAAAAAATCCATGAATCCAGAAGGTGTTTTTCTGAAAAAAAAATTAATAAAATAGACTCCTAGCTAGCCTAAAAAAGAAGAGAGAAGAATCAAATAGATGCAATAAAAAATGATGAAAGGGATATCACCACTGACCCCACAGAAACACAAACAACTATTGGAGAATACTAAAAACACCTCTATGGGAATAAACTGGAAAATCTAGAAGAAATACATGAATTCCTGAAAACATATACCCTCCCAAGACTGAACCAGGAAGAAGTTGAATTCCTGAATAGATGAATAACAAGTTCTGAAATTGAAGCAGTAATAAATTGCTGACCAACCAAAAAAAGCATAGGACCAGACAGATTTACAGCTGAATTCTGCCAGAGGTAGAAAAAGAATCTGGTACCATTTCTTCTGAAACTATTCCAAACAATTGAAAAGGAGGAACTCTAAGTCATTCCATGAGGCGAGGATCATGCTGATACCAAAACCTGGCAGAGATACTACAAAAAAAGAAAACTTCAGGCCAATATCCCTGATAAACATGGATGCAAAAATCCTCAATAAAATACTGTCAAACCGAATCCAGCAGCACATCAAAAAGCTTGCCCATCATGATGAAGTTGGCTTCATCCCCAGAATGCAAGGCTGGTTCAACATACACAAATCAATCAATGTAATTTATTACATAAACAGAACTAAAGACAAAAAGCCACATGAGTGTTTGAATAGATGCAGAAAAGACCTTTAAGAAAATTCAACATCCCTTCATGTTAAAAACTTTCAATAAACTGGGGATTGATGAAACGTGTCAAAATATTAGAGCCATTTATGACAAACCCACAGCCAATATCATACTTAATGGGCAAAAGTTGGAAGCATTCCCCTTGAAAAGTGGCACAAGACAAGGACGCCCTCTCTCACCACTCCTATTCAATATAGCACTGGAAGTTCTGGCCAGGGCAATTAGGCAAGAGAAAGAAGAAAAGTATTCAAATAGGAAGAGAGGAAATCAATCTGTCTTTGTTTGCAGATGATATGATCCTATATCTAGAAAACTCTGTCATTTCAGCCCCAAAGCTTTGTAAGCTGATAAGCAACTTCAGCAAAGTCTTAGGATACAAAATCAATGTGCAGAAATCATAAGCATTCTTATATACCAACAATAGCCAAGCAGAGAGTCAATTAGAGACAGACTACTTTAAAATTCATATGGAACCAAAAGAAAAGGACTTCATATACCCAAGACAATCCTAAGCAAAAATGAAAAAGCTGGAGGCATCATGCTACCCAACTTTAAACTATACTATAAGGCTATAGTCTCCAAAACACCATGGTACTGGTACAAAAACAGAAACAAAGACCAATTGAACAGAATAGAGATCTCAGAAATAAGTCTGCACATTTACAACCATCTGCTTTTCAACAAACCTGATAAAAGCAATGGGGAAAGGATTCCCTATTTAATAAATGGTGCTGGAGAAGTGGGCTAGCCATATGCAGAAAATTGAAACTGAACCTGTTCCTTACACCTTATACAAAAATTAACTCAAGAAGGACTAAAAACTTAAATATAAAACCTAAAACCATAAAAACCCTAGAATAAAATCTAGAGGATACCATTCAGGACATAGGCACAGGTAAAGATTTTGTGATGAAAATGTCAAAAGCAACTGCAATAAAAGCAAAAATTGACAAATGGAATCTAATTCAACTAAAGAGCTTCTGCACAGCCAAAGAAACTATCACCAGAGTGAAAAGGCAATCTATAGAATGGGAGGAAATTTTTGCAATCTACCCATCAGACAAAGGTATAATATCCAGAATCTTGTAAATTAAGCAAATTTACAAGGAAAAAAAAACCCATTAAAAAGTGAGCAAAGGACATGAACCATTCTCAAAAGAAGACATTTATGCGGCCAACAAACATGTAAAAAAAAAATCTCAACATCACTGATCATTGGAGAAATGCAAATCAAAACCACAATGAGTTAACGTCTCATGCCAGTCAGAATGGCAATTATTAAATAGCCAAGAAACAATAGATGCTGGCTTGGCTGTGGAGAAAACACTTTTACACTGTTGGTGGGAATGTAAATTAGTTCAACCATTTGGAAGACAGTGTGGAGATTCCTCAAAGACCTAGAACTAGAAATACCATTTGACCCAGCAATCCCATTACTGGGTATATACCCAAAGGAATATAAATCATTCTATTATAAAGATACATGCACATGTATTTTCATTGCAGCACTAGTCACAATAACAAAGACACAGAATCAACCCAAATGTCCATCAATGATAGACTGGATAAAGAAAATATGTTACATATACACTATGGAATACTATCCAGCCATAAAAAGGAATGAGGTCATGTCCTTTGCAGGACCG
Source organism: Cebus imitator (assembly GCF_001604975.1). NCBI lineage: Eukaryota > Metazoa > Chordata > Mammalia > Primates > Cebidae > Cebus > Cebus imitator. Next base: position 2,460,370 of record NW_016107516.1, read on the forward strand.
TGGATAGAGCTGGAACCCATTATCCTCTGCAAACTAACTCAGGAACAGAAAATCAAACACTGTGTGTTCTCACTTACAAGTGGGAGCTGAGCAATGAAAACACGTGGACCCATGGCGAGGAACAACACACACTGGGGCCTGTCGAGGCAGCAGGGGGAAAGAGAATATCAGGATAAATAGCTAATGCATGTAGGACTTAATACCTAGGCGATGGCACATGTTTGTCTGTGTAACAAGCCTGCACATCCTGTACATGTATCCTGGAACTTAAAATTAAAACTTTAAAAACAATATAAATCAATCAATCAATAAAAAGACATCAAAAATGTTACATTGCTACTTTTGGATACCTCAATAATTTGGTAACTGCGTGCTATGTGATTCTTTTTTATAAGGCAATTGGAGAGTCATACCTTCATTGACAGTATGTAGGTGTACTAGAGAGGTCCTCTCTGACCTATATATGTGTTAATGCTTAACAAATAGTTTTAAAAACATATTCTATAACTTGGCTGATTCTCCCTAGAGGGGAAAAAATCCTCTTTATTTCTATTGCAAATAACATATGATCTAATGTGTGAACTAATGACTAGATTCATTAGTTTACACATTCCTGATAAGGGAAATTTAACTTCCATAATTAAGACTTTGCACAACAATTGTGTTACATTGTTATCCAGAGATGAATTATTACCAAACATTCCCTGTTCTGAAGCAGTTTCAAGGAGATTTTTCCAAAGGTCCTTTTCCCCTGCAAAGTCTTGATTTCCATTGCTCGGTAAATTTAATGTTGTCATTCTACAGAGCAATACTCAGGAAAGCTGTGAAAAAAATTTAAAATTAGGCATTTTTTGATGCATTTCAGCTAGCCTTGATTATCAAAGTCTGCATAAATAAAAAGATTCATGTTGAAAATGTAAAGACAACAATATTGTTGTAGAAGAGTCTGTAAAAAGAAATGCTTCAGGTTTAGTGAAGGAAGGACCTTCTTGGAAAAGAAAGGTTAATGGAGTGTGTGAATAAGAAGTTTTTTTGTCAGTTCCAAAAACAGATTCTTCCAGATCACACCTTAAGTTCAAGAGTGTTCTTGAGAGGGAAAGATGCACAAACAGGAATACATGTATATTGTTTTATTCTATTTCTTAAGGGAAACAGAATAAGCTATAGTATGAGTGATTCATACTAGATGTTAGAAGAATCATCATGATCGTTTACAATAATATGCTCTGGAAAGGGTTACAGAGGAAAGAGTTCAGTTTTCTTTTTGTGGAGGCTCTAAAAGTAGAAGAGAATATTTAATCTGAGTGAGCTGGGACAAGTTATTCCATCATTTTTAAAACGGGAGAATCTCTCGGCATCCTTCTGATTTTGAAAATACCTCTGCCATACAAAGTATATCTTTGGTTGAAGTTGGTACTGTTGGAATGGGGGAGTTTAGGTGAAACTTGGCTACTCATGAGATCTCTGCCTCTTGTTCTATGCACAGTATTTCTCTTCTCCTGGAGATCTGCACCTAATTAATAAAACTGGTGACAATAGAAGAAACTATCACTTTTTAAAATAGTTAGGCCATTCTTAAGTTTTAGTTCTTTAATGAAATTGCCACCATCCCATCAACCCCCTACTAGATTTGTGTGTCTTTTATTTTCCTGCATCTCTAAGTGCAATTCACAGAGGTCATATGGGTCAAGAGAGAGTTAACTTTCCTCAGAATCCTCAGATGACTTGGATGTATAAAGATGACCTGGCAATTCATCCTTGCTCACTGCTGTAGTGCTCCTATTAGTGAAAGCACTTAGGTATTTGAAATGACACCAAAGAAGCTCTTTCTGAGTCAGTGCATGGGAGAAATTGGTAATAGTATAACGCCGGGTGAATATTATCATTATTATTATTGGAACCCACTTTTCTTCCTCTATCTATTTTGCTCATTTCCATGGAGCTAAAGACATTGTGAATGATAAAGTAGAGTGGAAGCCTGACCAGTGTGGCCCCTTCAGACTGTACAGGAAATGAGATTATCAGAAATTTCTTTTAATAATAACAAAAGCAGAAATGTTGAAACAAAGGTTTTGATGAATTAGATTTTTAAGACCAGACTGGTTCTCTATGTTCAAACAAAAGCATGAATTAGTTCCTTCCCCAATGTAGTTTTACTGTTATATATGTCAGTTTATGTCTCCTAGGAGTATACAATCTGTTAAAATTAAGAAATATGACAATGAAACTACTGATTTTTGACCATTTATCAAAGCAACTCATCATGAAAAAGAACATACTGTAGCACTAAATCAGACAAAGATTGCATCATGGAGACAATAAGGTTATTAAGAAAAAGATTTTTTTTTCTAACTTTTAAATATTAGGATGTTGTACTATGAGATATTTTGATGTAGAAGTTAGAGAAGCAAATTCAATTTATCTAGGAAAGTTGCCATAATATTTTAAAACAAGAAATGGATTAAACAAAGAGATGTTTCCGAAAAAATATGATCTACTAAAAACAGCACTATAGTCTGTCTTTTTCTGTCCTTTTTGTGTTCATAAGATTAAAAAAGTGGCAATAAATTGTTGCTTTTCCTAGTTCTGCCTGGATTGTGTATGGTATATTTTAGGCAAACCTACTTTCTCCTGATCACAGCAAAGGGTTATAAATCTATCAGCAGAGTGATTCCCGGAGCATATGGCTCACGGGGGAAAATAGCTTGCATTTAGCCAGCTGTCCAGAGTGCAACAATGTTGGTAACATATTTCAGACAAGATAAACTAGAAAATATATTTAGAAAGTGCAAGCCAAGAAACTTACATTAATCTCTTCCATTTGATTCAAAAACATAACCTGGGGGGGGATAGCAGGGGGAGAAATGCCACATGTAGGTGATGGGGAGGAAGGCAGCAAATCACACTGCCATGTGGGTTCCTATGCAACAATTTTGCATGTTCTTCACATGTACCCCCAAACCTAAAATACAATAAAATAAATAAATGGGGGAAAAAAAACCATAACCTACCATTGCATTAATTTTTAGAGTAGAACTTAACTAAATTATTCCTGATCACAAAAGATCTGATTGAACAGGAATAATATTCAGCATTTCAACATTTCAGACCTTCAGCTGATGACATCCGTCTGGTTAAAACCATAACAATAAGCTTTCTGATAACTGATAAGTTATTCAATTGCATGTCTGACATGATTTTTGAACCCGTAAAAGTTAAAAGAGCAAGAGAAAATCCATATACGTAAAATGGATCATCTGCAAATTTTCAGTAGCCTTCAGACACTTAAGTGAAAATAAGTCTCATTTTAAGATTCAGAGTTTATGAATTAAAAATTAGTGAGTTAGGAAAGGGCCCTGGAGATGTGGCTTAGTTTGTGGCTGGGAGAGGGAAAATATCAGATAAGCCTAAAGTATCTCATAGTGCCAGAATGAAAGGAAGTACTTCTAAAAGAAAGCACAAAAGAAGAGGGAAAAGGAACAAAGACAGATAGTAGCCAACCTGACAGAGTTTCCAGTGGTCAAATTTGGAGAAATCTGAGAAATAAAATAAACAACTATAGCACTGAATTAAAATCCAGTGAATGAAAAATAATCCATGAATCCCTACTAATAAATAAAGGACTGAATAAGGAATAAATGGAAGATAAGGGAAAAATCTTTCATACACAATAATTTCAAGTAATATACTTCTAGAAAGCAAAGCTTAATTCATTTTCTCTTGAATGTGGGATGGAGTTAATTTAACTTCCAAAATATAGAGTATGAAAAGAAAAAATGGTAACTTTAGAGGGAAGAGACATGACAGATCCCAACTTAAGCCAGTGATCAAGTTTAATGTCACTAATGATAAATTATGTTGATAATATGTGCTCATTATGATATGCTGTAATTAAAAAAGGCACTTTACCTCTCAGGTATGTCTCCCCAAAACTCATAACCCCAATTTAATTATGAACTAACATCAGACAAACCTAAATTGAGGAGCACTCTAAAAAATATCTGACCAGTGCACCTCAAACTTTCAATACATATTTAAAAAAAAAAGACTGAGAAATTGTCACAGTCTAGAGGAGCCCAAGATGGCATGATGACTAGATGCAGCGTAATGTCCTGGAGCAGATCCTTAAACAGAAAAAGAGCATTAGTGGAAAAACTGATGAAATACAAATAAAGTCTGTAATTTAGTTAACAGTATTGTAACAAGCTTAACGTCTTAGTTTTGCCGAAGATACCATGGTTATGTAAGAACTTAACATTAGGGGAAGAATGTGTGAAGGTGTAGTGTTGAGTTTGAATTTTTTTTAATATCTAAACTCAGTTTGTGAGTTTGCACATTCAAAATAAAGCCAGACCCCCATGTAAGAGTGTTAAAATAGCTGAGATGGGTGGTCACTTGAGATCAAATGTTTGAGACCAGCCTGGCCAATATGGTGAAACCCCCTCTCTACTAGAATACAAAACAATTAGCAGGGCGTGATGACGCTCTCCTGTGATCCCAGTTACTCAGGAGGGTAAGGCAGGAGAACCACCTGAACCCTGGAGGTGGACGTTGCAGTAAGCCGAGATTGCACCACTGCACTCCAGCCTGGGTAACAGAGTGAGACTCTGTCTTTAAAAAAAAAGAATGTTAAAGTAAATGCAAGATCACTTTGTTAGAAGAACATTGTTCCCTCGACAGGTCCTCCTAATGACCTTTGAGAAAGACGAGATGACCATCTATTGATGGCTTCGTTCTCGCCAAGATCTTTATGTTTTTATAAAGGCTATTTGTTCCACCACCTTAACTGATGAACAAAAATATGTGTATGTATGAACTAATCTTATTAAATTATTGCATTCTCCAGCCTTGCCAGGAAGGAAAATAACAAATTCATTATTGCTTATGCATTAAAAGTTTGAATAAAAGAAATAATATTTATGGAGGATTGCTTGAAAGATACGCAGTATGCCAGTTTCTCTCAGGTTTGTCCAGCGTGTTATAGGCATCATACTAACCCTGTAGGCAATTGCTTTATACTGCCATTCTTCTTTGATAAAATTCTATTAGCCAGAATTGAGAGATATATAGACTAATCTGTAAAACTTATCACGATATTTTCTAGAAGAATGCTGCTAGAGTTATTATTTCTCACATTACTCCATGTAATTCAGGTGTAGGATGCTTCCCAACTATCAGCAACAGAATTAAGTATATCTTTCTTGAGAAGTCAGTCGGGGATTTTAACCTTATGCATCTTTTGGATTATGAAATGTATGTGTTCCCCTTTTTTCAATGAATGCTAGAAGACTCATGATTGAATTTGTGGTGGGCAACTAACAAGTATATATATCTTCAGAGCATGCATTCCAAACATTAATCTCACTTTGACTTTAAACGTTTTAAGTTATTGCTCTTTTCTTTTATATTTACATAACATTGAGATGCATTTGTTGCTCAGAAGTTTTGAGAATGGAGATAAACAATATTTTTTTTCACGAAAGTACTCAGATAATCATCATTAACATATTTCAGTAGAAGCATAGGAATACTAGACTTATTTAATAATTCTGTATTTTATTTTATTACGTTTTAAAGGCTGATTCAAGCCTTTTGTTTTGGAGAGGAGAGTGTATAAGTTATAAATAAATACACTGACATAAAAATTTTGCAAAACCCATTTAAGTCCTTGGTCTTATTTGGTTTTTGTTAGATCTTTTCAGTTTGTAAGTTGATTAAATTCTGTTTCTATGTCTTCATATAGCCATTGAGAATATTTAGGAATATGCCTGTAGTCACCAATTTATCTTTAACACTGAAGATATAGCACATATTTTGCCTAGTGCATAATAAAGTGACTGATCAATTCATGATTCCATAATTAATAAATGTCTTGAGAATAACCATTCTATTTTTTTTGTCTTAATTGGAGCTAGGAACAAATTTACCTTTTCCCTCTTGACTGAAGAATGGCAACATTCATTAGGTAACTATTGAAGTACAACTTTAACTCAAGGGCCTCTTTAGAGTTCTGCTAGTCTCTCTAGCAAGAACTTAACTAAATGAGATCTTAGAAATAATAATCATTTTGATATATAAGGCATTGTAGCAGCGTCAATGCTGTAGTAATACTAATAAGACTGATATCTATATCTTTTTAAAATAGTGAAGAGAAAAGGAAAATAGAAGATAAGAATGAAATACATGAGTTGTATAAATAATTTCTATTGGAGAAATCATGGTCTTAATCCTTTTAAGCATGTCTTATTAAAGAAGATCAAAAGGGGGAAAAGAAAAAGGAGGAAGGAGAGGGAAAGAAGGTGTTTAAATAAAGAGGAAAATAGAGACAAGCTAAAGGATTTTAATTGAGAAGCATTAAAAGGACTAAAAGAATCTCATTCAAAAAAGATGTTAAAGGCATTCTAAGACCGTGGAAAATGCTCACTGATTCGCGATTTTGGACTGTTAGAGCTGGGAGGTCATCTTTCATCTACTTTAATCTCTCTCTCTCATCTCTTCCTGTTCCATTTTTCTCTCTTTCTCTCTCTCCCCATTCTTCCTCTGTCTCGTCATTCTTTTTCGGATGAGGGAATTGAGATCCAAAGTATTGTTATACTCTTTCTCAAGTTATACGGCTCTGGAGCAGAGCTAATGTTAAAAACCTAGACATCTTCATTTCTAGCCCAGTTTTCTTTTTGCTTCAGCGGACGGGGACAAAAATATAGCAATGGCAAAATACAGTATACTCAAACATAAATCATGGTTAACTGTAACACTTCTGAGGTTGGGTGACTCAAGAGCTAGACTTCTGTGTGTGTCTAAATTGGGAGTACACAGTTAAAGATTTTAGCAATTACTTGTATTTCTCTCCTGCTGATTTGTCCGTAATAAGTGATGAATAAATATAATCTGTAATAAACTATTGGATCATTGTTGAATTTCTACCCAGACTGATTCTTTAATTAGACCTTTGATGGGGGAGTTACTATGACCCTTGAGCCCTTAGCTGCCTCCAACTTCTATTGCATTCCCCATGCCAGTCATGAACCCTAGATCACTCATGTCCTGTAAAACAGCTGGAGACAGTCACACACTGAGTAAACTTCATTCTGTAACCACTAGCCCTTGATAGATTCAGACAGTTGCTCCTAATTAAGGTTCAGGAATTCTTTCTTCCCCTAATTAATTCTCCAGAAAGTTCTTATTATTGTCACTGTTGTGTTCTACTTCTATTTTCACGTCTAGTTCTATCTTCTGAGCCAATATCCCAATCTATTATTTCACTGAGGAGCTTGACGCCATTTATTTTCCTATTTCTAGAAAATATCTACATACGTAATTTGGTCATATATCTATGTACTTCTATACACTCATTTTCTTTCCTAGTTTAACCGACACATCTGCTTCCTAGTCCTGTTTCCCCCTGTCCATTTCCAACCTTCCCAATTTCCCCACCTCTTCAGATTTTTTTTATTTCATTAATATCTAGTTTGCTCAAAATATGTACTTAGTAATTATCTCTCTCTCTTGCTAATATCTTTAAAAATATTCATGCCTCCACTCTCTTGCTGTTTATTTACCTGGCCTTGCCCCTGGAAAATGCATTAACTCTCGGTATTTGAGTCGTTGCTGTTGTTTAAATCTTTCACAGACCTGTATCTCCAGCTCAGAGTTTTATCCTGAGCCATGGCTAAATTCTATTCAATTATGTTCAAGACTATTCCTGTTTGGTTCAGTCCATTTAAGAAATTTTGATTTCCCATCTGTTATCAACTTTCATTTTTAAATTTCTGACTTGTTACATATTTATTTCATTTTCCTTGGTTCTCTGATCTCCTTTTATATTTACAATTACTCCAGTAATCCTCCCTTCAGTTTCTCCTGGGTTCTATCACATGCTATTATAGTTCAAGTTGGCATTTCCATATAACAGATGTCACTCTATTATTTCTGATTTGGCAATACCTGTCAGGTATATAACCACCCATACTCATGGAATTGATAAACTTGTTTCCTGCATGGGCTTTTCTCAAACAGCTGGTGATTAGGTAACTGCCTGGCCAATTCTGTATTATCTCACACTCAATGATTAACAGTGGCCTTCATGCAAGATTTGTAGCCAGTGGATTCTGAGCCAAAATGGAAGATTAAGCTCCCCCAAACACATTTTTTTTTCACATCATCCCCTTCTTCAAAATTCTTCACTGTCTTTCCATGATGTATTCTATAGGATAGAGTCTAAATCCCTCAGTCTGGAATTCAGGGTTTCCACTGAAGTTCACATCTCTGATCTCACATCTCTCATCAACATGAATCTACCTCTTTTTACAGTTCTACCAGATTTATCTACCCAGACCTGCGTGGCATTTTCACTGTAGCACTTTTGCTTATGCCATTCTTTCCACTGTAAATCAATCAAACAACTATATCTTATCTACATCTTACCTGTCTGATGCCAAAAACATTTTTAAAATAAAATTTAACATCCATTACTGCTGAAAACTCTTAGTTACCTAGGATCAGGTAGACTCTCCCCTAACTTGACAAAGGATTTCATCCTAAACCAATAGCCAGTATCATATTTAATAGTAAAATTCAAATTCTGTTAAAATGCAAAATAATATAAGGATGCTGGCTATTACCAAAATGATTTAATACTGCATTTGATGTCTCTGTATTAAGAGACATTTATTTTGGAAAGGAGAGTCCAAAGTTATCTTAATTTGCAGATTACATGGCTGTTGCCTACTCAGACAACCCAGGAGAATCAAATGTAAAAAGTAATAGAACTAATGAGAGAATTCTCCAGGTTTGCTAATTATAAAATAAATATTAAAAAACCAATAGATTTCTTATATACCTGCTATGACTAGTTAAAAAAAGGAATAATATTTTTTACAATAAAATATACAAATATTATATAATAAGAAAGAATAAATTTAAAAAGAAATGTTCAGGATTTACATGAATAAATCTGCAACATTTTAGTGGAAACTGTGTATCATATCAGTCATTCAATACTCAATTCTGTCACTTCCAAAAAAGCTTTTCAAAACCAATATCAAATATTCTCGCTCATCTGAATTCCTGTCATTTTTATTGTGAATAAGTTAACTAATTCTTACTCACATAGTTCTTTATATTTAGACTGTGAGATTCTCAAAAACAAAGATTGTGCTATTTTGTTTGGTAATTATCATATAACTTTGGTCACCTTAATCTCTTTAACCTTTATTTCTTATCTATAAAATGAGAATTATATAATATGTCCATCACTAGGTTACTATGCAGGCTAAATGTGTAATTCATAATTAATGGTAGTTTTAATAATTTATAGTAAACACTATTTGACAACTATAAAATCATATATTAATTATTTAAATAACTAGGTTAAGTTTGTAATTCCCTCAACATGGCGCAAAATAAGGCCTCAACAAATGGTACCCATTAGTTATAACTCTTGGTACAACTCTTGGTTACACAGAGTTGACCAAAGTGTTGACAACTGTCAAGAATGAATAAGGCCTTTATTTCTAGGGATAGAAATATGGGAAGAAACACAGAAAAAACACAGCAACCACAATTAAGAACTAAAGGAAGCCAGAAACCAAGTAAAACAAGGTAAGGGACTGGGAATCAGGAGAACACATACATAGTTTGGGACTGCTTTAGAGTAAAAGTTGCTGAGAAAGAATGGATCCAATGGATATTTCGGAGATCAGAAGTCTCTGAAGTAGTGAAAAGTCTTTCATATGTTTTTGAAAGAATATTATACTTATGCCAGTAGGAAGATGAATGTATCCAGGGAGGTGATAATTTGGGTTTGCTAATGTTTTAAGAACTAATCATACAGAAAGATTAAAAATAGCAGCTTTTAGATCAATGGGAATATGACTGTGGTGGCAGCAGGCAAATTGTACCCTATTAAAATGTCACATCTATTCCTATAGTACATGCACAGTAAATGTGCTTTGGATAAATGCCATGCACTTTAACAATAATGAAGATCACCTAGAGTGATCTTGATTTAAGGTATTATGAAACAATTGATTATTTTCAACTGGTTCTAAAGCCAAATTCCAATTAAAAATATTTATTCCACATGAGCTACAAAACTACAAAATTAGGCTTATGCTAGCCAGTTTGACTTCAAGAGAAATTAATTTTTTAAATTATCCATCTTCAAATTTTTCAAAAAGAATTTAAGGCAGCAAAATTCCGATTTTTATTCTAATCCTGGTAAATAGTATCAAATCCCACTGCTAGAACAGATGAGAACCCTCATGTAATTTATATTATGTAACATTTATATGTCTCTAAGAATGTTATGATCAGTAAGTTTTCACCTATATAACTATGTAACAAACCTATACATTCTGCACATGTATCCCAGAACTTAAAATATAATTTTAAAAAGTTGAAAAAGAGAGAGAAGTGATAGTATTCGGCTTAAGACCTGGGTTAAAATTCTGACCCTGCTGTTACTGTTTTACTTGGGTGATTTATTTACTTCCTTAAAAACTCATTTTCCTCATCTATACATTGTTTGACAGTAACCTCCACTTTTTGAGTTGTTTTGAGGATTAAGTAAAATAATTTATATACAAAAACCTTAGTAAATTTAACTGATTAACACTATTAAAATAATATAAACACTATAAGTGTGTGTGTGTGTGTGTGTGTGTGTGTGTGTATGTGTGTGTGGTGTGTCTTTTAAGGCCTTAAGAAGGCAAGTTTATCAAATGAATGAATAAGCTGTGAGTTTTATAAAAGTTGGAACCATAACTGATATTTTTAACTTGGAGTTTAGCTCAGTACCTGGCACTCCACAGATATTAGTTGAGTGAAAAAAAATGAATAAATGGATATGTAGACATTCAAGTGGAGGTAGTTTCTAGAAGGAAGGGTTAGAAAGAAGCTGGGTTACATTCACTCATGCATTTCTTTTGTTGCCTTATGTCTTTTTACCAGGACAATACAAATTCAAGGAATGCAGAGACATTAAACTCTGTCTAGTATAAAGGGAAAGCTCTGCCATCCAGCTGATGAATGTTTATAACTAACGATAAACAAGATAACGTGCATCACAGCCTAGTTGCTGCATAGTACTTCCATTCTTCAAGTAATCCCCTAGGTTTCTTAGTAACTTCATGCTCTCAAAGATAATCATGCAAATCAGGAATGATGCTTATCAAAAAAGATACAAAAGCACACTGATAAACTATACATCCAGTCAAGAACTAATCACACGCTTTTGAATATTTATGAGATGTCCCATAGGAAAGGGTTGGTAAACAATAGGCAGCAGGATGAAAAAAAAAATGGCTACTAGCATCATTCAGCTCACAAATGCACCTCCTTCTTCCCCTTCTTGGATAAGAGATCGAGATCTTAGGGGTCACTCAGAGCCTTTGTGGTGTGGACTGCTTTGTACTGGACCCTGTAGGAAAGTAAAGGCAAGTGAAACTTGAAAGCACTTATTGAATAATAAAGACAAATGTGAATGAAAAATATGTAACCCCCATGCAAAAACTGAGAGAATATGGCTAAAAGAACCAACTTTAGAATCAGGTCTATCAGGACCAGAATCCTGGCTCTGTCACTTATGAACAAAGTGACTGTATTAAACTAACATAAAATTTCTGTGTCTTGGTTCTCATGGGAGTGATGATATTTTGTAGGGTGACTTGAGTACTCAATGTAACAACACAGGTCATTCATTTGGTGAAAGCATTTGATAATGAAAACCATTAGTTTTATGTTAAGGGAAATGATCTCAATCTTGGAAATAGAAACACCCTTCCTCCTACTTAAAATTCAGTTAATAATAATTTTGTCTTTCCTTAACTTCTTAAATGCCTGAACATTGAGAGTTGAATTGTTGCTAATTGAAAGAATAGACAAACAAGAGAAAAAAGAGACACAGGGGTCATTGCTGGGGAAGAAAGATCTCTGTTTTTCATTGCTGATTCAGCCCTATCTGAAACTAACAACTTTCGGTGTGGACTTGGCACTGGACAACCAGATTCTGTGGCACCATGCCATTTACTAGCTTTGTTACCTGGGCAAAATTCTTACCTTCCCAAGCCGCAGTGTCCACCTCTTTAAAATGAGAATGGTGCTCCTACCTAATACAGAAAGTTATTGGGGGTTTAAATGAAATTAGAGTATAAAATGATTAGCACAAAACCCAGAAGATATAAGCATTAAAAAAGATAACAATAAAAATAATAAGTAAGACACCTTGCAATCCAGAAGTTTAATGTCATTGAAGAATTCCTTATCAGGAGTTAAAACAGTGAATTCAAAGTGAAATGAAGTATTACTGGCACTACATATTTCATAACTAGAGTTAAAATTGATATCAATTTGGGCATAGGTTTTTACAAACTTGTGATAGACAGTAAGCTCTTATTTTCTGTCTAATTTCCCCCCAAATTTTCCATTATTTTTCTCAAATCCTCATTAACTTTTGGTTAATTTTTTTCCCTCCTAGTGTTTTATGATATTTGTCAAATATTTTACACTTAACTATGTGCTGTCACAGAAAATAACTTTTATCTCCAAATAACTTCAAATTCTAATCTGTAAGCAACGCGAAACCCCTGGGAAGAGTGGAAAGTCTAATAATGTCAAATTGAGCAACAGGGACACTTTGGCAAGACAAACCTTAAGGAGCAGTTAAAAAGAAGTGAGCGCTAATTGAGTACCTTCTACATATCAGGTACTGTGCTAGGCTCTTTACCTACTTAGGAGAATTATCATAATAATCCTGAAGGGTAAACACTATTATGCTCATATTTGGAAAGCAGACCTTGAGATCTGAGGCAATTTGGTTAAGATCAAAGAGTTAAGGAATGGCAGAATCAGAGCTGAACTCTAAGTTTGTCTGACTTCAAAGCCTGCTCTTTCTTCCTTAAGCTTCAATGCCTCTCCCTAGGAAACTGGGCACTCACCCAAGCCCATGGCAGGAACCACAGCAACCTGCTGGTAGCAACACGGCTCAGGCCTCATTGCAGGCAGCACCATGAAATCCAGTCTCCATCAGAAGGTGGTGCTCAGGCAGCTGAAAGACTCCGTGCCCCAGACAGGATTGGTAGTGGCACCAAGCGTGTCTGCAGGTGAGACCCAGAAATCCAGCTTCACTGGCTGGCAAGAAGGCAGAAAGGCAGGTAGAACCTGCAAGAGAGGGGCTTACAATTAACCTGTTTGGTCCAGCAGATTTCACATATCATTATTACTCACAGAGATGTTTAGTTTTGCTGTTAACATGGCACTTTTTTCAGATGAACTTTTATGTGCTACCTTTATGTAAATAATTATGTAAGTAAAAGCTCAAGTGTTGTCATGTGACATCATCAAGGTACAGAGAACTAGGGCCTCTAGGCCCTTTCTGGCTTATATTGGGTGGACCCCATAGCACCTCTTTGGGTCCCTGTGGTTCTCAGGAGCACTTTAAAAATCACTAAATTACATATTAATTATTATTTCTCCAAGCATACACAAGAATCAATCAAACAAATCATTTTTACAATGCAGATTCCTGTTCTCCAACTAAGACTTGCTATTTGGAGAGTTCTCAGCCCAAATATCCAGAAAATTTCCCTTCTTGCCATGTTCCAAATAATTCATATGTGTGTGTGTGTTTATGTATATATGAATGTTAGGCATATATATTATATATATATGAATGTTAAGCATATTTCTTATATATATGGCTTAAAAGATTCAGAATTTAAAGAGTTCTATCATTCAGAAGGTCTTTTACTTTCTTTTTTAAGTGGATAATATTTTTATTTCAACTTTGAGGTCTTAAACTAAATTGTCTTGGTATTTAAAGCTCTATTTCTGCAGCTTTCAGTGAAGAGAAAAAGAGTAAATTGAAGTTTAATTAATGTTTTTGTTTAACTTGTATTTTAGGTTCAGGGATACATGTGCAGGATTGTTATATAGGTAAATTTGCTGTCACAGGGATTTGTGGTACAGATGATCATTACCCAGGTGATCGACAGAGTACCTGATAGGCAGTTTTTGATCCTTACCCTCCTTCCATCCTCTACCCTCAAGTATGCCCAAGTGTCTTTTGTTCCCTTCTTTGTGTTCATATGTACTCAATGTTTAGCTCCCATATGTAAATGAGAACATGTGGTATTTGGTTTTCTGTTCCTGTGTTAGTTCACTTAGGATGATGTCCTTCAAAGTTCCATCCATGTTGCCGCAAAGGACATGATCTCATTGTTTTTTTCTTTTTTATGGTCTTGTAGTATTCCATGGTGTATATGTACCACATTTTCTTTACACAGTCTACTGTTGATGGGCATTTAGGTTGATTCCATGTATTTGCTCTTGTGAATAGTGCTGTGATGAACATATGCATGCATGTGTCTTTATGGAAGAACAATTCATATTTTTTTGGGCATATATGCAGTAATGGGATTGCTGGATTGAATGGTAGGTCTGCTTTGAGTTCTTCAAGAAATTGCAAAACATTTCCACAATGGCTAAACTAATTTACATTCCTACCAACAAGGTATAAGCATCGCTTTTATCCATAACTTCACCAGAACCTGTTATTTTCTGACCTTTTACAACAGCCATTCTGACTGCTCTTAGATGGTATCTCATTGAGGATTTGATTTGCGTTTCCTGTATTAATAGTATTGAGCATTTTTTCATATGATTCTTGGCTGAGTGTAAGTCTTTTTTTTTTTTTTGAAAAGTATCTGTTCATGTCCTTTGTCCACTTTTTCAGTGAGGTTGTTTGATTTTGCTAGTTCATTTGTTTAAGTTCCTTACAGATTTTAAATATCAGACCTTTGTCACACGCACGGTTTGCAAATATTTTCTCTCATTATGTAGGTTGTCTGTTTGTTGACAGTTTTCATTTTTCTGTGCAGAAACTTTTTAGTTGAGTTAGGTCCCATTTATTAATTTTTGTTTTTGTTGTTGTTTTTGGCATCTTTATCATGAAATCTTTGCCAGGTCCTATGTCCTAGGTACCTAGGAAATAGATTTTTAAAGGGTTTCTATAGTTTTAGGTTTTCCATTTAAGTCTTTAATTTATCTTGAGTTGATTTTTTTGTATGGTGTAAGAAAGAGATCCCATTTCAGTCTTCTGCATATGGCTAGCCAATTATCCCAGCACCATTTATCAAATAGAAAGTCCATTCCCTATTGCTTGTTTTTGCCAACTTTGTCAAAGAACAGATTGTTATTGGTGTATGGCATTATTTCTGGGGTCTCTATTTGTTCCATTAGTCTATGTGTCTGTGTTTTTACCAGGTATCATGCTGTTTTGGTTACTGTAGCCCTATAGTAGAGTTTGAAGCAGTATATAGTATAGTATAGTATAGTATAGTATAGTATAATTTAGTATAGTATAGTATAATATGATGCCTACAGCTTTGTTCTTTTTGCTTAGGATTGCCTTGGCTATTCTAGCTAATTTTGGTTTCATATTAATTTTTAAACATTTGTCTCTAATTGGTGAAGAATATCATTGGTAGTTTGATAGGAATTGCATTGAATCTACAAATTGCTTTGGGAAGCATGTCCATTTTAACAATATCTGTTCTTCCTATCTGTGTGCCTGGAATGTTTCTCCACTTGTTTGTGTCATCTCTAATTTCCTTTGGCAGTGTTTTGTAATTTTCATTGTAGAGATCTTTTACCACCCTGGTTAGGTGTATTCCTAGGTATTTTATTCTGTGTGTGTGTATGTGTGCGCGCGCGCGTGTGTGTGCGCGTGTGTATGGCCATTATGAATGGGATTGCATTCTTGATTTTACTCTCAGCTTGGAGGTTCTTGGTATAAAGTAATGCTGCTGATTTTTGTACGTTAATTTTATATTCTGAAACTTTGCTAAAGTTGTTTCTCAGATCAAGGAGGTTTTAGACAGAGACTATGGGGTTATCTATGTGTAGAATCATATTATCTGCAAACAGGGGATAGTCTGACTTCCTCTCTTTCTGTTTGGATGCCTTCTATTTCTCTCTTGCCTGGTTGCTGAAGCCAGGACATCTAGTACTGTGTTGCATAGGAGTGGTGAGAGAGTGTTCTTGTCTTGCGCTGGTTTTCGAGAGGAATGCTTCCAGCAGGTACTCATTCTGTATGATGTCATCTGTGGGGTTGTCATAGATTCCCCTTATTATTTTGAGTTATGTTCCGTCAATGCCTATTTTATTGAGAGTTTTTAACATGAAGGAATGTTAAATTTTATGGAAAGCTTTTTATGTGTCTATTGAGATAATCAAGTGGGGTTTTTTAAAAGTTCTATTTATGTAATAAATTACATTTATTGATTTTTGTATGTTGAACCAACCTTGTACCCCAATGATAAAGCCTACTTGATCATGGAATATTAGCTTTTTGTTGTGCTACTGGATTCAGTTTGCTAGTATTTTGTTGAGAATTTTTGCATCAAGGATATTAGCTTGAAGTTTTCCTTTTTGTTGTGTCTCTGCCATGTTTTGGTAACAGGATTATGCTGGCCTCACAGAATGAGTTAGGGAAGAGTCCCTCCTCCTCAATTTTTTGAAATAGTTTCAGTAGAAATTGTGCCAGGCCTTTTTATATATGTGGTAGAATTCAGTTATGAATCCATCTGGTTCTGGGATTTCTCTGATTGGCAGGGTTTTTATTACTGATTAAATTTCAGAGCTTGTTATTGCTGTGTTCAGGAATTCAATTTCTTCCTTGTTCAGTCTTAGAAGGCTTTTTATTTCCAGGAATTTATCCATTTCTTCTAGGTCTTCTAGCTTGTGTGCATAGGGGCATTCATAGTAGTCTAAGTTTTTGTTTGTTTGTTTGTTGTTGTTGTTGTTTTTAAGACAGAGTCTCACTCTGTCATCCAGGCTGGAGTGCTGTGGTGCAATTTGGGCTGACTGCAACCTCTGTCTCCTGGGTTCAAGCCATTCTCATGCCTCAGCCTCCTGAGTATCTGGGACTACAGGTGCATGCCACCACACCTGGAATAATAATAATAATTATTATTATTTTTAGTATAGATGGGATTTCACAATGTTGGTAAAGCTTGTCCTGAACTCCTGGCTTCAAGTGATCTGCCTGCCTCTGCCTCGCAAAGTGCTGGGATTACAGACGTGAGCTACTGTGGCTAGCATTTTTTATATTTCTGTGGGGTCAGGTCAGTGGTAATGTCTCCTTTTTCGTTTCTGATTGTGTTTATTTGGATCTTCTCCTTTTTTTTTCTCTAGTAGCCTACCTAATGGTCTAATTATCTTACTAATTTTCTCAAAGTACTAATATTTGGACTCATTAATCTTTTGTGTATATATTTTTTGCATCTCAATTTCCTTCTAGAAATTCGGCTGAATTTTAGTCATTATTTGTCTTCTGTAGCTTTGTGGTTGGTTTTCTCTTGTTTCTCTAGTTTCTCTAGTAGGGTTGTTAGTTTCTTAATTTGAAATTTTGCTACCTTTTTGATGTGGGCATTAAGTGCTATATACCTTCCTTTTAATGTTGCTTAGCCATGACACAGACTCTGGGATGTTGTATATTTGTTCTCATTAATTTCAAATAATTTCTTGATTTCTGCCTTAATTTTACTGTTTACCTTAAGGTCATTCAGGAGGAGCTTGTTTAGTTTCCATTAATTTGTATGGTTTTGAGTGATTTCCTTAGTACTGGTTTCTGTTTTTATTGTGCTGTGGTCTGAGAGTGTTGTTAGTATGATTTTGGTTTTTATTTTTTTAAGTTTGCTGATTCTTATTTTATGCCCAATAGTGTGGTTGATTTTAGAGTATTTGGTAAAGTTTGACACTTTACATCATCTTTGTCAGTTTTTTGCCTCAATTTTACGTCTAATAAGGTCAGTGGGGTCTTTAAGTGTCCAACTATAATTGTGTGGCTATGTAAGTTACTTTGTATCTCTAAGAACTCATTTTATAAATCTAGGTGTGTTGGGTGTGTATATATTTAGGAGAGTTAGATCTTATTGAATGGAGCCCTTTTTCATTATGTAATGCCTTTCTTTTTCTTTTTTTATCTTTGTTGGTTTAAAGTCTGTTTTGCCTGAAATGAGGATTGCAATCTCTGCTCCTTTCTATTTTCTGCTTGTTGGCAGATTTTTCTCCATCCCTTTACATTGAGCTTATGGGTCCCACTGCATGTAAGACGAGCCTCTTGAAGACAGTTTACCATTGTCTTGCTTCCTTTTCCAGCTTGCCAGTCTGCCTTTTAATTGTGCCATTTAAGTCCAATTACATTCAAGGTTAATATTGATATGTGGGATTTGATATCTGTCATCATATTGTTAGCTGGTTATAATGCAGACTTGTTTGTGTGTTTACTTCATAGTACCAATGGCCTATGTCCTGAGGTGTTTTTTTGTGTGTGTGGCTGATAACAACAGTCTTTCCTTTCTATATTAGCACTTTCTTCAGGATCTCTTTTAAGGCAGGCCTGGTGGTAACAAATTTTCTCAGCATTTGCTTATCTGAAGACGATCTAATTTCTCCTTTACTTATGAAGTTTAGTTTGGCTAGATATGAAATTCTTGATTAGAAATTCATTTCTTTAAGAATGCTGATGTAGGTCCCCAGTCTCTTCTGGCTTGTAGAGTTTCTGCTGAAAGGTTCACTGTAAGCCTGATTGGGTTCCCTTCGTAAGTGACCTCCCCCTTTTCTCTAGCTGCCTTTAACATTTTTTTCTTTCATTTCAGCCTTGCAGAATCTGATGACTATAAGTCTTGGAGATGGGGGATGGTGTTCTTGTGTAGTATCTTGCAGGGGTTCTCATTCTCTATATTTCATGAATTTGAATGTTGCCCTCTAGTGATGTTGGGGAAATTTTCATAAATGATATCCTGAAATATATTTTCTAAGTTGCTTGCTTTCTCTTTCTCTCTTTCAGGGATGCAATGGGTCATAGATTTGGTCTCTTTACATAATTCCATATTTCTCAGAGGTTTTCTTCCTTCTTCCATATGTTTCTTTTACTTTTGTCTTACTAAGTTATTTTTGAGAGCAGGTCTTCTAGCCCTGAGATACTTTCCTCAGTGTGGTGGAATCTGCCATTAACACTTGTAATATTCTGAAAATTCTTTAAGTTATTTTTTTAACTCTATAAAATCAGTTTGATTCTTTTTAAAATGGCCATTTCTCCTCTTTCATTTTATTGTACTCCTTGGAATCCTTGGATTGAGTTTTGACTTTCTCCTGAATTTTGATGATCTTCATTCCTATCACTATTCTGAATTCTATGTCTGTCATTTCAGCCATTACAGCCTGGTTAGGAACTACTGCTTGGGACCACTGCAGTCATTTAGAGGCAAGAAGACTCTCTGGCTTTTGGCATTGCCAGAGTTCTTGTGATGGTTCTTTCTCAGCTCTGTGAGCTGAAGTTCCTTTGATCTTTGAAGTTATTATCCTTTGAATTTTGTTTTCTTTTATCCTCTTTGATGGTCTTGGGGGTTTAATTGTGGTATAAGGTTGATTCAGTTGACTGCCTTTATTCCTGGAAGATTTTAGGGGCCAAGGCTCAGTTCAGGACCCCAGGGTTGTGTGCTTTAACACTGGGGGGGCTGGTATCAGGTTTTAAGCTTTCTTTTTCTGGCCCCTCAATTTAGGAACCTGCTGTGCTATAAGATCTGACGTGTTCATGAATCACTGATCACAATACTACAATGGGTGGTGCCAGCCAAAGTGCTTTATCAGGTGGTGGCATTGGGATTCATGCTTGTTTGCACATGCCAGAGGTAGTGGCAGTGCAACAGGGTGCACAGTAGTTGGCTGGGGCATGATGTTGTTGGGAAAGGGGGTGCTGGCCTCCATCTGGGTCTTTGCAGCAGCAGTGGTGGCAGTGTGACACAAGGGTACAGATCTTCTGGTGTCCATGTGCTCATTTGCACTAGTAATGACGTTGGCCTGGAGGTTTGGTGGTGGTGGGCATTGGGCTGGCTGTCTCTGTGCATGTTTGTACCAGCTACAATGGTTTTATATGGTAGGGACTGGCAGCAGTGGCATGGGGAAAGGAAAGGCAAGATCCACCTTCCCACTTGCACACTGACAAAGTGATGTGGGGGTGGTCATGGGTAAGCGCATGCTGGAAAGGTGGCGAAGGGTAGACTGCAGTGAAGGGAAAGTGTGGGTAGACTGGTGGGGATCTGCAGGGGGATAGTGTGGTTGGGCTGGTGGGGGTCAGTGGAGGCCACTGTACTGGAACTCTCCAATAGCCAGGTGTGGTCTGCCTGTGCAGAAGCTGTGATGTGAAGGCACCCTTGCTGGGCATCTGAGGCTGCACTGCAAACAGGCATGGCCAGGCTGGGGCTGTGTGGATTGGTAGCAGACAGAAGAGTGCTCAGGTCTTACCAGCCGCATATCATGGACAAGGTCACCCTACTCTGATCAGGTCTGACAATTCACCTAAGTCTAAATTCTCCTAGGGGAGCAAGGTGAGCCTTGGGGATGGGCATCCCTGGCCATGCTCCACTGCATATGATCCCACACCAAGACTCTGCACTGACTGGAGTTCTGTGCCTACCATGTCTCTGAGCAGATCTTCCTGCCTACTCACATATTCATGGCATTTCCTGCTGCCAGGATTTCAGAGGTTCCTGATGAGAGTGGGTCACTTCTCACATGCTAAACTCACCTCTTCTTCAGGAGGCATTGGGGGCCAGGAATGAGTCACAGTGCACAGTAACCCAGTGCAAGATTCAAGTTATGTTCTCTTTCCGTCCACTCTCAATGCCTTCCCTGTAAAGATCTCAGAGTGCACCAGATTTCCCAGTGTCTCAGTCCCTCAGTGTCAGGTGTTTCTCCTGGCTGCATCTATTCAGCCATCTTGTCTCCAGGCTTTGAAGGTCTTTTTCAGTTAAGACTACAACTTGGCTGCAACATTTCCCTGCTGAAATTACTTACCTCTTGCTCTTGACCTAAAAATAATAGACAATAATGCCATGCAGTGACAACTTTTTCTTGCTTATGTGAGTTACAGGATTCCTCCAATATCTAATAACAATGTGAAAAAATACAGGCATATAAAAATTGTCATGATATAGATTAAGGAAAAATATTTTGAAAAAATCCAACATTCATTTGTTTCCTCCCTTAATTGTACCTTTCACTAAATATTTGTAGAAATAAAAGAATTGGGATCTTTGACAAGATGGCAGAATAGGAAAAGCTCTTGTCTGCAATTCCCACTGAGATCAACTGCATTTCCAACTGAGGTACCTGGCTTAGGACTGGTTAGGCAGTAGGTGCAGTCCATGGAGGGCTAGCAGAAGCAGAGTGGGGTGTCGTCTCACCTGGGAAGTGCAAAGGGTCTGGGAACTCCCTCCCCTAGACAAAGGAAGCTGTGAGGGACTGTGCTGTGAGGAACGGTGCACTCTGGCCCAGATACTATGCTTTTCCCACAGTCCTCACAACCTGCAGATCAGGAGATTCTTTCAGATGCCTATGCCACCAGGTCCCTGGGTTTCAAGCACAAAACTGGGCAGCCATTCAGGCAGACACTGAGATAGCTGTAGGATTTTTTTTTTCCATACCCCTGTGGCACCTAGAACACCGGTGAGACAGAACCATTCATTCCCTGGGAAAGAGGGCTGAAGTCAGGGAATCAACTGGTCTAGCTCAGTGGATCCCACCCCCATAAAGCCCAGCAAGCTAAGATCCACTAACTTGAAATTCTCACTGGCAGCACAGTAGACTGAAGTCAACCTGGGATGCTCGAGCTTGCTGAGACAAGGGGTGTCTGCCACTACTGAGGCTTGAATTGGCAGGCTTCCCCTCACAGTGTAAGCAAAGCTGCCAGGAAGTTTGGACTGGGTAGAGCCCAGCAGCTTGGCAAAGCTGCTGTAGCCAGCCTACCTCTCTAGATTCCTTCCCTCTGGGGAGGGCATCTCTGAAAGAAAGGCAGCAGCACCAGTCGGGATCAGGGGCTTATAGATAAAACTCCCATCTCTCTGGGACAGAGCACCTGGGGAAGGGAGCAGCTGTGGGCACACTTCAGCAGACTTAAATGTTCCTGCCTGCCAGCTCTTAAGAGAACAGCAGGTTTCCCAGCACAGTGTTTGAGCTCTGCTAAGGAACAGTCTGCCTCCTCAAATGGGTCCCTGGCCCCTGTGCCTCCTGAAGGGGGGGACACCTCCCAGCAGGTGTTGACAGACACCTCATACAGGAGAGCTCTGCCTAGCATCTGGTGGATGCCCCTCTGGGATGAAACTTCCAGAGAAAGGAGCAGGCTGCAATCTTTGCTGTTCTGCAGTCTCTGCTGGTGATACCCAGGCAAACAGGGTCTGGAGTGGACCCCCAGCAGACTCCAGCAGACCTGCAGAAGAGGGACCTGTTAGAAGGAAAACTAACAAACAGAAAGAAATAGCATCAACATCAACAGAAAGGAGATCACACAGAAACCCCATATAAAGGTCATCAACAGCAAAGACCAAAGGTAGATAAATCCACGAAGATGAGGAAAAACCAGTGCAAAAAGGCTGAAAATTCCAAAAACCAGCATGCTGCTTCTCCTCCAAAATATCACAACTCCCCATCCAGCAAGGGAACAAAACTGGATGGAGAATGAGTTTGACAAATTGACAAAAGTAGTCTTCAGAAGGTGGGTAATAACAAACTCCTCTGAGCTATACTATCAACAGAGTGAACAGGCAACCTACAGAATGGGAGAAAAATTTTGCAATCTGTCTATTTGACAAAGGGTTAATATCCAGGATTTACAAAGAACTTAAACAAATTTACGAGATTAAAAAAAAACATCAAAAAGTGGGCAAAGGATATGAACAGACACATCAAAGAAGACCTTTATGCAGCCAAAAACATTTGAAAAAAAGCTCATCATCGCTGGTTATTAGAGAAATGCAAATCAAAACCACAGATACCATCTCACACCAGTTAGAATGGCGATCATTAAAAAGTTAGGAAACAACAGATGCTGGAGATGATGTGGAGAAATAGGAATGCTCTTACACTGTTGGTGGGAATATAAATTAGTTCAGCCATTGTGGAAGACAATGTGGCAATTGCTCAAGGACCTAGAACCAGAAATACCATTTGACCCAGCAATTCCATCACTGAGTATATACCCAAAGGATTATAAATCATTCTACTATAAAGATACATGCACAAATATGTTTATTGCAGCACTGTTCACAGTAGCAAAGACTTGGATCCAACTCAAATGCCTATCAATGATAGACTGGATTAAGAGTCTATCATTGGAATACTACACAACCATAAAAAGGTTTTTCATCATGTCCTTTGCAGGGGCATGGATAAAACTGGAAACTACCATTCTTAGTAAACTGACACAAAAATAGAAAACCAAATACCACATGTTCTCACTCATAAGTGGGTGTTGAACAATGAGACCACAGACACAGGGAGGAGAACATCACACACCGGGGCCTGGGTGGTGGAGAACTAGGGGAAGAATAGTAGGGGGTGGGAGGATTGTGGAGGGATAGCATTAGGAGAAATACCTAATGTAGATGATGAGTTGATGGGTGCAGCAAACCACCATGGCACATGTATGCCTATGAAATAAACCTGAACGTTTTGCATATGTATCCCAGAACTTAAAGTATAGCTAAAAATAAATAAATAAATAATTTTAAGCTTTGCACTTCCAGATTCTCACAAGAACAGTTTATTAGACTTTTTAGGAATGGAATTCATGAATCTGCTTCTTTATTATCTCACCTGGTGATTCTTAGGCACACTATCACTTGAGAAACAGCAATCTAAAACCTTTCTCTCAAAGTGTGACCTGCAGAGCAGTAACGTGGTCATCCCCAAGAAGCTTGTTGGAAATGCACAATCTAAGGCCTCATCCCAGACCTACTGAATTAGAATTTCTGTATTTCAACAAGATTCCCTGGCAGTTTATCAGCACATTTAAGTTCAAGATGCACTGGTTTAGAAGAGGCAAAGCAGACTTTTCAATCTGTAGCTGGAAGATAGAGGTGAGAGGAACCTGGCAGCACATTCTCCTGGCATGCCTGGTATGATCAGTCATAGGTTCAGGACTGCAGTGAAAGCTGCCTTTCCACAGAGAAGGCAGTCACTTTTATACTTGTTCCTTAGCTCGTCCCCTGTCTCATCATGGCCTGGTGAGGAGATGGGTGCAGAAAAGTTCTTCCCTTTGATGTTTGAGCAGGAATGTTAACATTCACTATTAATTAAAAACGATTTATTCATTGCCTGTGCATTCCAGGCAATGAAAGAAGCCATTGTTCCAGCCCTCCAGGCCTCACTCATTTCCACATCAATAGGCCTGGCCCGTGCTACACAGTCCTCCCTGACTGACCTCCTACCCCCAGAGCCCATTTTGAATCTAAATAATGAGCCGAATGTTCCACTTAGGTGAGGCCTTCTTTGATTAGCTAGAGCTTGGTTGGGCCACATTTCACAATACCCTCAAGGATGGCTGATGTACTGCAATAGCATTTCCTTTCACCTTACATTGCAATTTACTCAGCAGCCGCTTCCTGGCTGTGACCTGCTCAGGAGAAGGAGCTGGACAACCCATAGTGGGGTTGCCCTTGACTGCTCAGACCCATAATCTGAAGACAGACACTCTGAATGACTCTCTGATCTTTGTGTCCCTTCAGAAGGCAGTGTCCGACAGCCACATGGCCTGAGGGTTAAAAAGAAAGGTAAATTTCTATCCATGGAATTTTGATTCTCCTGACCAGAAGCGATTTCAGTCCCTCACCATATATGCAATGTTGTCTTGCTGCCAGCCAGTCTTCACACTGCTCTGTTCCTTTCAAATGTGTTCTTTCTATTAAGTATTCAGTCATGTGGAAACCATCTGTCCCCTTCCCACGATATGTGTCCTTTCACAGAGAATGGAGGTGAAGGTGCCTGTGTGGCACTGAGCTCATTTTCACAGTCATCCTGTGGAATCACAAGAATGCTGCAGAAGCTCCTCCAGAGAGCTCTCCATCACAACAGCGTTGAAACCAAGTCAAGTCTGCTTCACATGTGAATTTATCTCCTTTCACTGAGACAATGAAAGTTAGGTTTTCTGTGTGTTCAGATATTGCTGCTGTTACTGATTCAAGATTGATTTTAGAGCACACTATGTAACTCTCATGCCCTTGCACCTTTTCCCACTTACTCCACACGTCCTGTTAGTGCCCTAGCACAGCCGTGGAAAAGTCCCTCAGTTGGATAGGCATATTGATTTCCTTCTCTCTATTTTCTCATTCATTTTCCAAAGAGAAAACTTCCAATACTTTGGATGATCTGTCTCTAGGCTAACAGGGAACTGCCAATTATACTCTGGGAGGATGCTAAGCATACTTGTTTTAGAAATAAACTCAAACACCATTTTCTATACATAATTGTAACTTGAGTGTCATAAAAGTCATTAAAATTTTAGGGATGCCACATCTGTACATGCAAATGTTCTTATCTGAAGGCTGGAGGCCATACAATTTGACCTTCTAAAGTGCTTTTTAGCACCAATACCTATGAAGTGGTAAACTTCTCTCTGCCTAATCTCACCATTTTTCCACAGTCTTGCTTATTCTCAGAAGAGTAAGGGCATTATAATCTCTCCTGTAGTTTTACTATGAGGTAGCTTCCACTTGGTTTAGAAGACTAGACCCATGGGGTTCCATGAGAGGCCGTTGTTACTCTTTCTCAGTGAAAGGAGACTGCAGTTTCTCACTGCATGTATATTCTAATTCCTGTCCTCCCCAGTTTTTATAATCTGCCTCTTCTAAATTCATCTCCTAAAACCAGACTTTATTCACTTTTTGTTCTTTTATTTATTTTTGATTTTTTTCAACAAATGTTCATGGAATGCCTTCATATACCACCCACTATGCTAGGTACTACAGATTCGAAGGTGAGCTAGCCTCATGGAGCTAATAGTGTAGAGAGGGAGGTAAGTATTCACCAAAACACAGAATGTATAATCACAGAATGGAATAAGGATCCCAAAGGAAAGATACGCTGTTCCAGGAGAACCTGTTACAACTGAATCTGGCTGTGCCAGTCTATGTGATGTCAAACTTCATAAGGAAGTCAGAGCCCGAAGAGATTTATTGGCACAATTGGACAAACCAGACAAAACTCTCTATCAAAATCTTGTCTGAAGGCCCTGGTATTCTGTCATATCATGGAGCATTCTCCAAACAGAATAGTTAATTAATGCATGGTGAAGACAAGTGAACTCATGTGCCAGAAAGGAGCCAACATCCTCCCAGCTTCTGCACAGGCCTATTAATTAATCATATTGTCACTATATCAAGTCTTGCTTGACAGCTGCCAAGCCTTAGTGAACTATGGGAACGAGGTAACATGACAGCTTAGAAGCACTAAGGAAGAAAGTCCCAAGATAGACTAATCTCATACAAACACAATTTCTACACCACTATTCATGTCAGGTGGCCTGAACAGGCCTTGAACTCATATTCCATCAATTGTACTAAATTTCTTAGGCTTAGAACAGATTATCAAAAGAGGATTCTCCAAATTTAAGTTCCCCTTTAGTCTTTTAGTCATAATGCTAAAAGCAAGAAAAGTTGTTAGAGTTTGATATCAATAATGTAAATGACAAGGCCCAAAAACTAGATCACAAGGGGCAAGAACTGGACCACAGGAGCCTACTGCTGCCTCCTCTTTCTCATTGGTACCTTTGGCCAGATAAATAGGTGTACTCATCATGCATGTTTCAGATGTAAGTACCAAAGCCCAACTCAAGTTTACTATTTCAAACTAGTGATTTATTTGTTCATGTATTGGAAATGTCCAGGAGTGGGTCTGGTTGCAGTCAGAGGCTGAAATGATGCAAACTGTATCTGGCCTCTCATTTTCTTCTCTACTTCTTCATTTGTACTTTGTTTTTTGTATTACCTTTGCTCAAAGGTAGATTTTATCCACATCATGATCTACAGAAGATCCAGACCTGTATCTTTTAGGGGTAAAGAGAATTTCTCTCCTCAGTAACTCCAGAGAAACCTTATGAAAGGTTCTCAATGGCCCAGTTGTTCATATATTTATCCCTAAACCAATCATAATGAATGAGGCTTTATTTGGTTCTATGGTTTCTGCTGAAATCTGGAATTGGTGCTAGACCCATATATTTTATGGCTAAGAGTGATGTAGATAGATTCGCAAAGCAAAATCCAGGGAGCTATTAACAGAATACGGAATGGAGCTAGATAAGCAAAAACACTATATACTCTTTAGTATGTGCTAATGTTAGGACTTAGCAATAGAACGGGTGTTTTGCACGTATGAACAGGAGGGCTTTTCAGATAGGTGAAAAAAAAATCAGGCTACTTATTTGAGAAACAGATAAAATTATCTGGCAAAATTTGTGACTTAGGACGATAGTCCAAATTATGTCAGGCAAGATCCTGGAAGAAAGAGTAGAAAAGACAAATAGCATTATTCTTAAATGGAGGACAAATGTGATCATGTCATTAGGTGTTCCCAATTCTCATTTTACAATGACTCACACTCAGTAAACACTCAATAAATATTTTTATTTGATTCCGGTGATTTAATACCCAGAGTGAAAATTAATCTTCATATAATTGCAGGAGAACTAATTAAGGCAGCAAAGTTATTGCTAAGATGCCTAATCAATAAAGCCTGCAGGTGTCCTTTCAATTAGAGTAGGAAATTAATGAATTCACATTTTTCCCTTAATTTACTATGCCTACATAAATTTCTCCCAGGCTTTGAATAATTTTATTTTGTTTTCATAGAAACAAAAAGAACACAGGCACTTTAAAATCTTACCGGATCTTTATCTCATGGGTCTAAGTAGGCTCATATCTAAAACCATCCCAGGAACATGCTTACAATCAGAACCAGATGATGTGAACCAATTACCCAGTCATGTTTTCTCCTCCCCAAATTAACCTCAGCACCTGTGCAAAATCACCTGGCCCAACCACCCTGAATTTTATCATATTTCCTAATGTTTATAGGAAGTAAGAGATAAGACAATACTGAATTAAGAGCGGATACAATAATGGCTGAAAAGGCCAAAATGGTCATTCTAAGATTCAGGATTATTCAGTTATTTCAAGACGGACTCCTGATATGCATCATAGTAAAAGAATAAAAAAGATAGTGTCACTGGGGCCAATGAGGTTGGGATTAAAATATCATCATTGCTATTACTTTCAACAAATTAGTTAACTCTTCTGATCTTCAAATCCCTCATGAGTAAAATAGAAATAATAACTACCTGAAAGGTTAATATGAGGATTTGATGATCTGCTATATCAAAGTGGTTAAACAGAGTACAGCTTCAAAACTCGTTGTGTAATGTATATTCTTCAACTCTTCATAAAGTTTGGTATTGATAAGCATTTTTAATGTCACAAAAAATACTCATGAATCCAGATATTGCATCTCTAAAACACTAGGTCAAAGATGTTTTAAGTATTTCTCTGTCTATAGAAAAAAGAGACTTGATTGAATGAAAGTTTTAATTGTCAAGTAGAATTAGGTCAGCCATTGATGACATCTTATCATTTTTTAAAAGAATACATTACATATTATACATATTATATGCAGTCCGTCCTCCATATCCATGGATTCCACATTTGTGGATCCAACTAATTGCAGGTCAAAAATATGTTAATAAAAATTTCATCTGTACTGAGTATGTACATACTTTGTCCCTCATCATTATTCCCTAAACAATATGGCATAACAACTATTTACATAGAATTTACATTGTATTTGGTATTATAAGTAATCTAGGGAAGATTTAAAGTACACAGGAGGATGTGCATAGTTTCTATGCAAATACTGCACCATTCTTTATCAGGTACATGAGCATCCTCAGATTTTGGTACCCGTGGGAGGTTCTGGAACCTGCACACATTGGAAACCAAGGGATGATTATAGATACATGTATAACATATACACACTTATGTATAAATATGAAGTCCTCCTATCATGTTAGTAGTATTGAATGCAAATTTATTTCTAAAATATTTACTTGTTTGTAACAAGAAAGAAAAACGAATAAAACACATGAAAAAAATTACTTACATTTGTTCTGGAAAGGGGAGATCGACTCTTCATTAGCCCCAGTCCAGTATTTTTTATTTAAATTCAGTGTAGTAAGTGAAGAAAGTACAAATAATTAATTTTTTCATTGAGGTATTATTGACAAATGAATCATACTAATTAACCTATCCATTGCCTCATATATTCACATTTTTTGGTAAGAAAACAAGAGTGTATAGCCTGTTGTTCCTAGGATAGAAACCTGTGCAACATGGTACTGTATTGACTGTTATAGACGATTGTAACACAACCCTAACCGTTTGCCTAAGTAAGTAAATCTAATCATAGGAAAGGTACAGTAAATATATAGTATAAAAGATAAAAAAGGGTGTACTTGTCTGGGGTACTTACTATAAATGGAGCTTGTAGGACTGAAAGTTGCTCTGGGTGAGTCAGTGGGTGAATATAAAGGCCTAGGTCATTACTGTACACTACTATCACTCTACAAACACTGTCAACTTAAGCTACACTAAATTTATTTAAAATTTTTTTAACTTTTTTTTCTCTCTTTAACATATGTATAGCACTTTATGTTCTGGGGTACATGTGCAGATCATGCAGGATTGTTACATAGGTACATCCATAGCAATGTGGTTTGCTGCCTCCCTCTCCCCGTCACCTATACCTGGCATTTCTCCCCATATTACCCCTCCGCAACCTCTTTACCCAACACCCTCCCTCCCCTAGACCCCTCCAACAGACTCCAGTGTGTGATGCTCCCCTCCGTGTGTCCATGTGTTCTCATTGTTCAACATCTGTCTATGAGTGGGAACATACCGTGTTTGATTTTCTGTTCTTGTGTCAGTTTGCTGAGAATGATGGTTTCCAGATTCATCCATGTCCCTACAAAGGACACAAACTCATTGATTTTTATGACTGCATAGTATTCCATGGTGTATATGTGCCACATTTTCCTAGTCCAGTCTATCATCGATGGGCATTTGGATTGGTTCCAGGTCTTTGCCATTGTAACGGTGCCACAATGAACATACGTATGCATGTGTCTTTATAAAAGAACGATTTATAATCCTTTGGATAAAATTTATTTTTCTTTGATAATAAATTAACTTAGTTTACTGTAACTGTTTTATAAATTTTCAATATTTTAAAACTTCTGAATCATATAATAAAACTTAGCTTAAAACACAAACACAAATAACAAAGTTATTTTTCTTTATATTCTTTTTTTTTTTTTTTTTTGGGGACGGAGTTTCGCTCTTGTTACCCAGGCTGGAGTGCAATGGCGTGATCTCGGCTCACCGCAACCTCCGCCTCCTGGGTTCAGGCAATTCTCCTGCCTCAGCCTCCTGAGTAGCTGGGACTACAGGCACGCGCCACCATGCCCAGCTAATTTTTTGTATTTTTAGTAGAGACGGGGTTTCACCGTGTTGACCAGGATGGTCTCGATCTCTTGACCTCGTGATCCACCCGCCTTGGCCTCCCAAAGTGCTGGGATTACAGGCTTGAGCCACCGCGCCCGGCATTTTTCTTTATATTCTTATTCTGTAAGCTTTTTTCTATTAAAGTTTTCTATTTTTTTAAATTTGCCTTTTAAATGACTGTCAATGCAGTCAGTTTGTTTGCACCAGAATCATATCAACGACCGAGTAATTTGTTGCTCTCAATGTTTCGATGACTATGATGTCACTAGTCAATAAGAATTTTTGGCTTCGTTATAATCATATGGGACCCCTGTCATATATGTAGCCTGTCATGGGCTAAAATGTTATGCAGTGCATCACTGTACATTATCATTATTAGCTACAGTCACCATGCTGCCTTTTATCTCCAGAACTTATCATCTAACTGTAAGTTTGTATCCTTTGACCAACATACCCTCATTTTCTCCAATCTACCCCCAGCCCCCGACAACCACTGTTATACCCTCTGTTGATATGAGTTCAACTTTTTAGGAGTCCACATATAAGTGAGATCATGCCATATTTGTCATTCTGCGTCTAGTTTATTTCAATTAACATAATATCCTTTAGGTTCATACATGTTACAAATGACAGAACCTTTTTTTCTTTCTCTTTAAAGGCTGAATTTCATACACACAAATGCACACACAAACACATATATCATACACATATGTACATACACAGACATATATATATATATATATATATATATATTCACACACATATAATCACATTTTCTTTATCCATTCATCTATCAATGGACACTTAGGTTGTTTCTGTCTCTCGGCTATTTTGAGTAATGCTGCAATGAACATATAAGTGCAAATATCTTTTCGAAATAGTGATTTTATTTCCTTTCAATATATATTCAGAAGCCAGATTGCTGGATTATATGGCAGTTGTGTTTTTAATTTTTTAGGGTACTTCCATACTATTTTCTATAATGGCTGTACATACTAATTTAACTTCTCACTAACAGTGTATGAGGGCTCCCATTTCTCCACATCCTAGCCAACATTTGTTATATTTAGACATGTTGATAATAGCCATCTCTAACAGGTATGAGGTAATATCTCATTGTGGTTATGATTTGCATTTCCCTGATGTTTAGTGATAGTATTTTTTTTCATATACCTGTTGGCCATTTGTATGTTTTTTCTTTTTTAAGGAAATGCCTATACAGACCTGTTACCCATTTTTAAATTGTGTTACTTGGTTTCTTGTTATGGGTTGTATGAGTTTCTTATATATTTTGGATATTAATCCCTTATTATATATTGTTTACAAATATTTTCTACTATTATGTGGGTTTTTTTTTTCACTTCATTGTTTCCTTCCTTTGTTGTGCAGCAAATTTTTAGTTTGATGTATTCTCAGTACTTATTTTTGCTTTTGTTGCTTGGCTCTTGTCAAATTCTAAAATCATTGCTAAAACCAATGTCATGGAGGTTTTCCCTTATGGTTTCTTCTAGGGGTTTTACGTATTCAGGTTTTACATTTAAATCCTTAATGCATTTTGAGTTAATTTTTGTTTACTAAGCTGTAAGATAAGCATACAATTTCATTTTTTCCATGTAGATATACAATTTCCATTTATTAAAGAGACTATCCTTTCTGAATCAACCGTGTATCCTTGGTGCCTTTGTCAAAGATTAATTGATTTTGTGTGTTTATTTCTAGGCTCTCTATTCTGTTCCATTAGTGTGTATGTATATTTTCATGCCAATACCACACTGTTTTGATTATTATAGTTTTGTAATATAATATGAAATCAGAAATTGTGACGTTCTCATCTTTGTTCTTATTCAAGATTGCTTTAGCATTCAGGGTCTTTCGTGGATTTGTCTCAATTTTTAATTGTTTTTCCTGTTTCTGTGAAAAATACCATTGAAATTTTGAGAGGGATTGCATAGAATATATATATTGTTATGAGTGATAGATATATTTTAAAAATATTGTCTTCTATGGATATTAAGTACATTTCCATTTATTTGTGTCTTCTCCAATTTCTTTTATTATTGTTTTACAGATTTGAGTATAAAGACCTATCACTTCCTTGGTTAAGTTTATTCATATTTTATTTAGTATTTATTTGTTCATATCTATGAAGTACATGAGAAAATTTGTTACTGCAAACTCATCAAGTATTTTATTTTTGTGTGGCTACTGCAAATGAGATTGTTTACTCTTTTGAATAGTTTACTGTTAGTATACAGAAACACTACTGATTTTGTTATTGATTTTGTGTCCTGCAACTTTATTAAATTTATTTCTTCTGACAAATATTTGGTGGAGTCTTTATGGCTTCTATCTAAAAATTATGTCATCTCTTAACAGAGACAATTTTACTTTTTTATTTCCAATTTGGATGCCTTTTTATTTGATTTTTCTTCTCTAATTGCCCTGACTAGGACTTCTAGCACTATGTTGAATAGAAATCATGAGTGTGGGCATCTTGGTCTTATTCCTGAGCTTAGAGTAAAAGCTTTTAGCTTTTCACCATTGAGTATGATGTTTACTATAAACTTGAAGTACATTCCTACTATACCTATTATGTTGAAGTACATTTCTACTAATTTGTTGAAAGATTATCTCATGAAAATATGTTGAGTTTTATCAAATGTTTCTTTTTCTGCATCTATTGAGATGATTATATGACTTTCAACTTTTATTCTGTTTATATGGAATATTATATCTATTGATTTGTACATGTTGAACTATTCTTTAATCCCAGGTATAAGTCTAACTTCATCATGGTATATGATCCTTCTAATGTGCTCTTAAACTCAGTTTGCTGAATTTTTGTTGAGGATTTCTGCTGCTATATTTATCAGGGATATTGGCCTATAGTTTTATTTTTATTTAATGTCCTTGTCTAACTTTGCTCTCAGGAATTCTGGCCTTAAAATGAGTGTGTAAATGTCCCTTCCTCTTCACAGTTTTAGAATAGTTTAAGAATTGGCATTATAAGTTTGGTAAAAATTCACCAGTGAAACCATCTACTCATGGACTTTACTTTGTTGGGAAATTTTGATTACTGAGTCAATCTCCGTAATGTTATTGGTCCTTGTAGATTTTCTGTTTCTTCATAATTAAGTCTTAGAAGATTGTATATTTCTAGGAATTTGTCCATTCTTTTAGGTTAACCAATTTGTCAGCATACATTGTTCATAGTAGTCTCTTATGTTCTTTTTTATTTCTGTGATATAATTTATGTCTCCTCTTACATTTCTGATTTTAAATGTACCTTCTTTATTCATTTTTCTAGTTTAGATAAGGGTTTGATAAATTTGTTTAACTTTTGGAAAAAAAAAGTTAGATTCCTTGATTTTTTTCTAGTGCCTATTTTATTTCTGCTTTGATCTTTATTATTTTATTATTATCCTTTCCAGGTTCTAACAAAAACATGGTTTTTGTTTTTCGTTCTCTTTATGTGATGAATCAAATTTTTTTATTTGCTTATTTCAAACTATCCTTGTATCTCAGGGATAAAGCCTATTTGATCATGGTGGGTAAGCTTTTTGATGTGCTGCTGGATTCACTTAGCCAGTATTTCGTTAAAGATTTATATCAAGTTGGTCTGATGTTTTCTTTTTTGTTGTGTCTCTGTCAGGTTTTGGTATCAGAATGATGCTGGCCTCATAGAATGAGTGACGGAGGAGTTCCTTTTCCTCAATTAATTTGTACCACTCTTTGTACCACTGGTAGAATTCAGTTGTAAATCTCTCTGGTCCTGAGCTTCTTTTGGTTGGTAGGCTATTTATTACTGCCTCAATTTTGGAGCTTGTTATTGGTCTGTTCAGGGGTTTAATTTCTTCCTTGTTCAGTCTTGGGAGGATGTATATGTCCAGAAATTTATCCATTTATTCTGTATTTTCTAGTTTATATGCATAAAGGTGTTTATAATATTCTCTGATGGTTATTGGCATTTCTGTGGGGTCAGTGGTAATATCCCCTTTGTCATTTTTGTTTGAGTTTATTTAGATTCTCTTTCTTCTTTATTAGTCTAGCTAGCAGTCTATTTTATCATTTTTTTTTTCAAAAAAAGCAACTCCTGGATTAGTTGATTTTTTAAAACTTTTTTGTGTATGTGTTTTTCAGTCTCCTTCGGTTCAGTTCTGATTTTGGTTAATTCTTGTCTTCTGCTAGCTTTGTGGTTTGTTTGCTCTTGCTTCTCCAGTTTAGTTGTAATATTAGGTTGTTAAGTGGATATCTTTCTAACTTTTGGATTTGCATATTTATTGCAATAAATTTCCCATCTAACATTGCCTTAGCTGTGTCCCAGAGACTATGACATGTTATGTCTTTGTTCTCATTAATTTGAGAAAAAAACTTCTTGATTTCTGTCTTAGTTTCACTATTTACCAAAATGTCATCCAGGAGCAAACTATTCAATTTCAATGCAATTGTACAGTTTTGAGCAAATTTCTTAATCTTGATTTCTAATTTGATTGTTCTGTAATCTGAGAGCATGTCTGTTATTATTTCATATCACTTTCATTTGCTGAGGAGTATTTTATATTCAATTATGTGATAAATTTTAGATTATGTGCCATGTGGCAGTGCAAAGAATATATATTCTGTTGTTTTTGTCTGAAGAGTTCTGTAGCTGTCTATTAGGTCCATTTGATCCAGTGCTGAGTTCAGGTCCTCAAAATCTTTGTTAATTTTCTGCCTTGATAATCTGTTTAATACCATCAGTGGGATGTTGATTTCTCCCACTATTATTGTGTGGTTATCTAAGTCTCTTTGTAAGTCTCTGAGAATTGGCTTTATGAATTTGGGTGCTTCTGTGTTGGGTGTATATATATTTAGGATAGTTAGGTCTTCTTGTTGAATTGAACCCTTTATTATTATGTAATATCCTCCATTGTCTTTTAAAATTTTTGTTGGTTTAAAGTCTGTTTGTCTGAAAATTAGTATTGTAAACCATTCTTTTTTGTTTCTCATTTGCTTGGTAGATTTTTCTCCATCCCTTTATTTTGAACTTTTGTTTGTCATTGCATATCAGAAGGGTCTCCTAAAGACAGCATACCAATGGGTCTTGGTTCTTTATCCAGCTTGCCATTCTGTGCTTTTACTTGGGACATTTAGCCTGTTTCTATTCAAGGATAGTATTGATACATGTGGATTTGATCCTGTCATTATGACGTTAGATGGTCATTATAAATGCTTGTTTGTGTGGCTGCTTTATAGCATCACTGGTCTGCGTACTTAAGCGTGTTTTGCAGTGGCTGGTAATGTTTTCTTTTATCCATGTTAAGTACTTCCTTCAGGAGCTCTTGCAAGGTAGGGCTGGTGATAACAAATTCTTTCAGGGTTTGCTTCTCTGGAAAGGGTCTTATTTCTCCTTTGCTTATGATGATTAGTTTGGCCAGACATGAAACTCTGGGTTGGAATTCCTTTTCTTTAAGTATGTTGAATATTGACTCCTAATCTCTTCTGGTTTGTAGGGTTTCTGCTGAGAATCCTGCTGTTAATGTCATGGACTTCTCTTTGTAGATGGCCTGGTCTTTCTCTCTTGCAGGCTTTAGCATTTTTTCTTTCATTTCAGCCTTAGAAAGTCTGAGGACTATGTGGCTTGAGGATAATTTTCTTAAGTACCAATAAGTTGTAAATTTGGTCTCTTTACATAAACCCATGTTTTTCAGAGGTTTTGTCATTCTTTTCTATTTCTATCTGACTGTTGTATATCAGAAAGGCAATCTTTAGGCTCTGAGATTCTTCCACTACTTGTTCTGTTTTGCTATGAATACTTGTTATTGCATTATGAAAATCTTGTAGTGTGTTTTTCAGCTCTGCCAAGTCAATTACATTCTATTTTACAATGGCTATTTTTTCTAGCAGCTCCTGTAATGTTTTGTTGTGTTTCTTAGTTTCCTTGGATTGGTTTCAATGTACTTTTGCATCTCAATTATCTTTGTTCTTATCCATATTCAGAATTTGATTTCTGTCATTTCAGTCATCTCAGCCCAGTTCAAAACCCTTTCTGGAGAGGTGATGCAGTCTTTGAAGTTAGGTCCTTGAAGGTAATAGCTCCTTGAAGTTAGGAGCCCATTGTGTTGAATGGGTCAAGGTGCTTCTGCACCACTGGTCACTATACTCGAATGGGTGGTGTCAGCCAACGCTTTACATAGGGCAATGGCAGTGGTATTCATCCCCATTCACATGTGCCAGCAGCGGCAGCGGTGGCAGCACAGTCGGATGCTGCAGCAGGGTGGTAGCAGGTGCCAGGGTGCTTGCCTCCATGTGGGCATTTACTCCAGTGGGGCAGACAGCATAATTAAAGGAGTAGGGGACCCCTGCTGGCAATAGGGACAGGGCACTGGCAGGCGCAGGTATGTGCATGTTCTCTGTGTACCAGAGTCACAGGTGTTGCTCAGGTTACAAGAGGGTCTGCTGTTCTCTATGCCTAGTTTCACTACCTTGGCAGTGTTGTCACAGGGTAGGGTGCTGGTGGGGGTGGAGCTGTCTGGCTCTGTATCTATCAACGCTCTAACTCCAATAGTGGTTCAGCAGGGGAAGGTGTGAGTGCACTCTTGTTGCAGCAGTGGCAGGGCAGGGTGCATTCCTACAACCACACTGGTGGGACAAGGAAGGCAGAATCCACTCATGCACATATGTACCACAAAGTGATACAGAAGCTTGCTGTTGACCCAGGGGAAGCTGCAGTATGGGGAGAAAGTGGACATGCCCTTATGGGCTGACCGAATGGAGTTCTCCATTTGTCAGGCACAGTCCACCTGCACAAGAGCTATGATATGGGCCCCAGGGCACTTGAGGCTGTCCTGCAAGCAGAAGCTGCCAGACTGGGGCCTCAGGAAAGGCTAGTAGACTAATGGGTGCTCAGGTTTGACCAGCCCCATCTGATGGGCAAGACTACCCTGCAGAATTTTGGTTCAACAGCTCCCCTAGGGCTAATGTCTCCTATGGAAGCAAGCTGGGCCTAGGGAGATGGGCTTCCCTGGCCATACTCCTGCAATGAACCCTCTGGGATCCCCTTTAGCTGCTGTGCTCTCTTTACCACTTCCCTGCAACTTGAATGTCCATGGTTGTCAAGGGGTCTCCTCCTGCCAGGATTCCAGGAGCCTGTGGCAAGAGTGGGTTGCTCCTTGCCAATTCAACTCATTCATTCTCCCAGAGTCACTGAGGACCAGGAATGAGTATAATTGCCTGGTAACCCCAGGCAGAGTTCCCAGCTTCCTCTGTCTTTAGCCCAGCTTATATGTCTTCCCTCCATCCACTCTTGTTTCTTTCCACTGAAGATCTGTCAGGAGTGTACCAGTTGTCTCAATCCCTTGGTAGCACCTTTTCCACCTTGATGCATCTAGTCAGTCATGCCGCCACCTCTACTATGTACATTTTCTTCACCCAGTTTACCAATGATAAGCATTTAGGTTAATTCTATGTTTTTGGTGTTATGAATAATGCTACAATGAAGATACAAGTGCATGTGTCTTTATGGTAGAACAATTTATATTCTTTTGGGTATATACTCAATAATGGGATTGCTGGGTCAAATGGTAATTCTGTTTTGAGTTTTTCAAGAAATCACCAAACTGCTTTCCACATGGCTGAACTAATTTATACTCCCACCAGCAGCATATAAGCATTCACTTTTCTCTGCAATCTCACAAGCATCTGTTACTTTTCACTTTTAAATAGTAGCCATTCTGACTTGTGTGAGACGGTATCTCATTGTGGTTTTGATATGAATTCTCTAATTATTAGTTATGTGGAGCATTTTTCATATGCTTATTGGCTGCATGTTTGTCTTCTTTTGAAAAATGCCTGTTCTTCTCCTTTGCCTACTGTATTAGTCCATTCTTACATTGCTATAAAGAAATACCTTAGAGACTGAGTGATATGATTTGGCTGTGTCCCCACCCAAATATCATTTTGAATTGTAGTTCCCACTATCTGCACGTGTTGTTGGAGGGACCCTGTGGGAGGTAATTCAATCATGGGGGCAGTTACCTCCCTGCTGTTTTTGTGATAATAAGTGAATTCTCATGAAAGCTGGTGGTTTTATAATGGACTTTTCCTCAACTTCACTCTGCACTTCTCCTTCCTGATGTAATGAAGAAGAACAGGTTTGCTTCTCCTACTGCCATGATTGTAAGTTTCATGAGGCCTTCCCAGCCATGCTGAACTGTGAGGCAATTAAACTTCTTTCCTTTATAAATTATCCAGTCTCAGATATATCTTTATTAGCAGCTTGAGAACAGACTAAAACAGTGAATTGATACTGGTAGTCGGGAGCTGCTGTAAAGACTCCTGAAAATGTGGAAGGGACTTTGCAACTGGATAATAGGAAGAGGCTGGAACAGTTTGGAGGGCTCAGAAGAAGACAGGAAAATGTAGGAAAGTTTGAAACTTCTTAAAGACTTGTTGAATAGCTTTGACCAAAATGCTGATAGTGATATAGACAATGAAGTCCAGACTGAGGTGGTCTCAGATGGAGATGAAGAACATGTTGGGAACTGGAATTAAGGTGACTCTTGCTATGTTTTAGCAAAGATACTGGTGGCATTTTTTTAGCTGCCCAAGAGATCCGTGAAACTTCGAACTTGAAAGAGATAATTTAGGATATCTGGCAGAAGAAATTTGCAGGCAGCAAAGCATTAAAGAGGTGACTTCAGTATTGTTAAAATCATTCAGTTTTATGTAGTCACAATGATATAGTTTGAAATTAAAACTTACATTTAAAGGAGAGGCAAAAATAAAGTTCAAAAAATTTGCAGCCTGATGATGCATTAGAAAGGAAAAAACCATTTTGTGAGGAGAAATTCAAGTCACCTGCAGAAATTTGCATAAGTAACAAGGAGCCAACTGTTAATTGCCAAGACAATGGGGAAACATCTCGAGACCATATCAGGGAACTTTGCAGCAGCCATTCTGATCACAGGCCCAGAGGTCTAGGAGGAAAAAATGGTTTTGTGAGCTGGACCCAGAGCCCTCCTGCTGTGTGCAGCCTAGGAACTTAGTGTCATGCATCCCAGCTGTGCCAGCCATACCTAGGGCTGGCAAGGTACAACTTGGGCTGTTGCTTCAGAGGGGAAAGCCCCAAGGCTTGTCATCTTCCATGTGATGTTAAGCCTGCAGATGCACAGAGTCAAGAATTGAGGTTTGGAAACCTCTATGTAGATTTCACATGTATAAAAATGTCTGGATGTCCAGGTAGCAGTTTGCTGCAGGGGTGGGGCCCTCATGGAGAACCTCTGCTAGGGCAGTGTGGAAGGGAAATGTGAGATTGGAGCCCCCACACAGAATCCCCACTGGGGTACTGCCTAGTGGAGCTGTGAGAAGAGGGTCACCATTCTTTAAACCTAAGAATGGTAGATCCACTGACAGCTTATATTGTTTACCTGGAAAAGCTCCAGACACTCAATGCCAGCCCATGAAAGCATCCAGCAGGGGGACTATACCCTGTAAAGCCACAGGGATGGAGCTGAACAAGGCCATAGGAATCCACCTCTTGCACCAGTGCAACTTGGATGTGAGACATGGAGTCAAAGAAGATCATTTTGGAATTTAAGGTTTAATGACTGCTTTATTGAATTTCAGACTTGCACGGGGATTATAACCCCTTTGTTTTAACCAAATTCTCCCATTTGGAACAGGTGTATTTGCCCAATACTGTACCTCCATTGTATCTAGAAAGTAAATAACTTGTTTTTAAGTTTACAGGCTCATAGGTGGAAGCGACTTACATTGTCTCAGATGAGACTTTGGACTTGGACTTTTGAGTTAATTCTGGAATAAGCTAATAAGCTGAGGACTGTTGGGAAGGCATGATTGTGTTTTGAAATGTAAGGACATGAGATTTGGAAGGGGCCAGGGTAGAATAATATGGTTTGGATGTATGCTCAAACAAATCTCATCTTGAATTATAATTCCTCAAATCCCCATGTGTCTTGGGAGGGACCTCACGGGAGTTAATTGAATCATGTGGAAGTTTACCTCCATACTGTTTTTGTGATAGTGAGGGAGTTTTTATAAGATCTGATGGTTTTATAAGGGGTTTTTCCCCACCATCACCCTGCACATCCCCTTCCTGCTGCCATGATTTGCTTCCACTTCTGCCATGACTGTAAGTTTCTTGAGGTCTTCCCAGCCATACCTAACTGTGAGTCAATTAAACCTCTCTCTTTTATATGTTACCTAGTCTTGGGTATGTCTTTATTAGCAATGTCAAAACAAATTAACACACTGGGTAATTATAAAGAAAATAGATTTAATTCGCTTATGGTTCTGCAGGCTGTACAGTAAACAAAATGCTGGTCATCTGCTTGGTTTCTAGGGAGGCCTCAGGAAACTTGCAATCATGGTGGAAGGCAAAGGGGGAAGCAGGCATGTCGTACATGCCCAGATGAAAAGCAAGAGAAAGAGATGGGGGAATACAGTTTTAAACAACTAGATTTCATGAGAATTCTACCACAAGAAAAGCATTAAAGGGAGAAATCTTCCCCCATGATTCAGTCACCTACCACCAAGCCCCACTTCCAACATTGGAGATTATATTTCGCGTGAGATTTTGTTGGGGACACAAATCCTAACAATATCACCCACTTTTTAATGGGATTGTTTTTTGCTAGTTCATTTGTTTAAGTTCCTTATAGATTCTGGAAATTTGACCTTTGTCAGATGCATAGTTTGCAGATATTTTCTCCTCTTCTGAAGGATGTCTGTTTGTTTTTAGTTTCTTTGGTTATGCAGAAAAATCTTTAATTAGGTGTCATTTGCAATTTTTGTTTTTGTTGCAATTACTTTTATTATCTTTATCATGAAATCTTTGCCAGGTGTTATGTCCAGAAGGGCATTTCTTAGATTATATCAGGCCACTCTTGCATTGCTGTGAAGAAATACCTAAGACTAGGCAATTTATAAATCAAATAGGTATAATTGGGTCATTGTTATACAGGCTGTAAAGAAAGCACGGCACCTGCATCTACTTGTGAGGAGGGCACAGGAAGCTTTTATTCATGACAGAAGGCAAAGTGGGAGTAGGCACTTCACATGGTGAAGCAGGAGAGAAAGAGGGAGAAGAAAGAGACAGAAAGAGAGAGAGAGAGTAGGAGAAGAGAGTGGAGGAGCCACACACTATTAAATGAGAAGGTCTTGTTTGGACCCATACTAAGAGCTCACTTATCACCAAAAGCTAGCCCAAGTTATTCAGGAGGGATCTGCCCCCATGATCCAAACATCTTCCACCATCCACCAACTCTTTGGGAATTACATATCAACATGAGATTTGGGTAGGGATAAATATCCAAGATATGTAATATTTCCACTGGGACCCTAAATCTTATCTTTTCCTCACATTGCAAAATACAGTTATGCTTTCTGAACAGTCCCCCAAAGAACTTAACTTATTCTAGCATTAACTTAAATGTCCAAAGTCTTATCTGAGACAAGGCAAGTTCCTTCTACCAATGAGTCTGTAAAATAAAATACAAGTTAGTTACTTCCAAGATACAATGAAGGTGCAGACATTGGGTAAACATTCATGTTTTAAAAGGAAGAAATCATCTAAAAGAAAGGGGCTACAGGTCCCATGCACATTCAAAACCTATCAGGACAGTCATTACATCTCAAACCTCCAAAGTAACCTTTAACTCCATGGTCCACATCCAGGATACACTGGAGAAGGAAGTTAGCTACCAAGGCTGTTGACGGCTCTAACTCTATAGCTCTGCATGGTTTAGCCCCCATGGCTACTCTTTTGGGCTGGAGTTGAGTCTCCCCGGCTTTTCTAGGCACAGTGTTCAAGCTGCTGGCTGATCTACTTTCTGAAGTCTGGAAGACAGTGGCTCCTTTCTTATAACTCCACTAGACAGCACCCCGGTAGGGAATATGTGTAGGGCCTCCATCCTTGCATTTCCCCTCTGCATGGCCCTAGTAGAAATTCTTTCTGAGGGCTCCAGTCTTGAAGTAGGCTTCTGCCTGGACTCCTAGGTTATTCCATACATCCTCTGAAATATTGCAAGAGGCTGCCAAGCTTCAACTCTTGCATTCCCTGCACCTTCAGTCTTAACAACATGTAGAAGCCACCAACACTTTTGGCTTGCACCCTCTGGAGCCAAAGCTGGAGCCAAAGCAGCTGTGATGTGAGGAGCAGTGTCTCGAAGCTACACAGGGCAGCAGATACTTAGCTTCACCCCTGAAACCATTTAGTCGTTCTAGGCCTTAGACCCTGTGATGGGAGAGGCTGTCTCAAAAATTTCTGAAATGCCTGTTTCCTGTTCAGATATAAATTCCAACTTTAAGTCACTTATTTGCTTCTGCATCTGACCATATGATGTTAGAATCAGCCAGACCTTGAATGCTTTACTGCTTAGAAGTTTCTTCTGGCAAATACCCTAAATCACTACTCTGAAGTGAAACTTCCACAGATCCATAAGGCAGGAGTCAGTGGAGCCATGTTCTTTGCTAAGGCATAACACAGTGACTTTTGCTCTAGTTCTCAAAAAGTTCGTGATTTCCATCTGAGACCTTGGCAACGTGTATGTCACCAGCAATATCACTGTCAACATTTTGTCACAAACGTTTAACCAGTCTCAGGGAAGTTTAAAACTTTCCTTTATTTACTGTCTTCTTCTCAGCCCTCCAAACTCTTCCAACCTCTGCCAATTACCCAGTTTTAAAATTTATTTCACATTTTTAGGTATCATTATAGGAATGCCAGTTCCTTGGTACAAATTTTCTATTATTAGATCATTCTTGTGGTGCTTTAAAACAATATCTGAAACTGAGAAATTTATAAAGAAAGATAGGTTTAATTGGTTCACAGACATGTAGGCTGCCTAGGAAGCATGGCACCAGCATCAGCTTCTGGGAAGGCATCAGGAAACTGTTACTCATGGAAGAAGGCAAAGTGGGACCAGGGATTTCCATGGTGAAGTAGAAGAGAGAAAGAGAGAGAGAGAGAGAGAGAAGGGAGGTGAGAGCCATACACTTCTAAATGTGCAGATATCATGTGAACTCAGAGTGAGAGCTCACTTAACACCAAGGGGATGGGCCAAGACATTCATGAGGGATCCCTTTCCATAATCCAAACACCTTCTGTGAGGCTCCAACACAGGATTACATATCAACATGAGATTTAGGCAGGGAATAATATTCAAACTATATCAATTATTTTCCAGGATTTTTTGGTTTTACATTTAAGTCCTTAATCCATCTTGAGCTGAGTTTTGTAGATGGTGTAAGGAAGCGGTCCAATGTAAGTCTTCTGCATATTGCTAGCTAGTTATCCTAGCACCATTTATTACACAAGGAATCCTTTCATCATTACTTACTTTTCTCAACTTTGTTGAAGATCAGGTGATTGTAGGTTCATGGCATTATGTTGGGCCTCTCTATTATGTTCCATTGGTTTATGTGTCTGTTTTTGTATGAGTACCATGCTGTTGTGATTACTGGAATCTTGCTGTATAGGTTGAAGTTGGATGATGTTAGACTTCTAGCTTTGTTTTTTTCACTTAGGATTTCCTTGTGTTTTCAGGCTAAATTTTTGGTTCCACATGGATTTTAAAGTAGTTTATTCTAATAAAACGAAGAATGTTATTGGTAGATTTATAGAAATGGCATTGAATCTATAAATTGTTTTAGTCAGTGTCACCATTTTAGCAATACTGATTCTTCCTATTTATGATAAGCAGTATTTTATAATTCTCATTGTAAAGATATTTCACCTCCCTGGATAGCTATATTTCCAGTCATTTTATTTTTCTTGTGGCTATTGTGAATAAGACTGAATTCTTGATTTGGCCCTCAGCTTGGATGCTGTTGGTGTATGAGAACGCTACTGATTTTTGTACATTGATTTTGCATCCTGAAACTTTGTTGAAGTCTTTTATCAGATCAAACAGCTTTTGAACA
This sequence comes from Cebus imitator, assembly GCF_001604975.1. Taxonomy (NCBI): domain Eukaryota; kingdom Metazoa; phylum Chordata; class Mammalia; order Primates; family Cebidae; genus Cebus; species Cebus imitator. Next base: position 2,504,679 of record NW_016107516.1, read on the forward strand.
GAGACTATGGGGTTTTATAAATATAGAATCACATAATCTGCACACAGGAATAATCTGACTCTCTTTCCTCTTTGGATGCCTTTTCTTTCTCTCTCTCTTGCCTGATTGATCTGGCTAAGACTTTCTGCACTATGTTGAATAGTAGTGGTGAGAGCAGGTATCTTTGTCTTGTTCTGATTTTAAAGGAGGATACTTTGTCCTTTGCTCATTCAGTATGATGTTGACTATGGGTTTGTCATAGATGACTCTTATGATTTTGAAGTATGTTTCTTCAAAGCCTGGCTTGTTGAATGTTTTTTTTTCTTTTAACATGAAGCTATGTTGAATTTCATCAAATATCTTTTCTGCATCTATTGAGATAATCATGTGGTTTTTGTTTTTAATTCTGTGGATGTACATATGTTCAATCAGCCTTACATAGCATGGATAAAGCTTACCCGATTTTGGTGGATTAGCTGTTTGATGTACTGCTAGATTAAGTTTTCTAGTATTTTGTTGAGGATTTTTACACTGATGTTCATCAAGAATGTTGGCTTGAGGTTTCATTTTTTCTTGTGTCTTTCCCAGGTTTTGGTATCAGAATGATGCCAGACTTATAGAATGAATTAGGGGGAAGTCCCTTCTCTTCAAATTTTTGGAATAGTTTAATTAGGCATAGTGCCAGCTCTTTTATATATATCTGGAAAAATTTGGCTTTAATCCCATCTGGTTCTCGGCCTTTTCTAGTTGGTAGGTTTTTTATTACTGATTCAATTTCAGAACTGATTATCACTCTGTTCAGGAATCAATTTATTTCTGGTTCATTCTTGGGAATTTGTATATTTCTAGATATTTATCCATTGTTCTAGGTTTTCTAGCTTGTGTACGTAGAAACATTTGTAATAATCTCTGAGAGTTTTTGTATTTCTGTGGAGTTGGTGGTAATGTCCTCTTCATCATTTCTGATTTTGTTTATTTGAATTTTCTCTTTTTTTCTTTATTAGTGTAGCTAGTTGTCTATCCACCTTTTTAATTCTTTCAGTGAACCTACTCCTTGGTTAGTTGATCTTTTAGGTGTTTTTTTTTCTTTAATTTCAATTTTCTTCAGTTCAGCTCTGTATTGGTTGCTTCTTTTCTTCTGCCAGCTTTGGGGTTGGTTTGTTCTTATTTTTTTTTTTTTAGTTCCTCTAGGTGTGGTGTTATATTGTTAATCTGAGATCTTTCTATTTTATCTGGGTGTTTATCACTGTAAACTTCCCTAGCTTCCCTATTACCACTGCTATAGCTGTATCCCAGAGATTCTGGTACATTATATCTTTGTTCTTATTAGTTTCAAAGAATTTCTGGATTTCTATCTTAAAAATTTAATTGTTTATTCTAAGGTCATTCAATAGTATGGAGGGGAAAAAAAAAAAAACACTGGATTTTGAGTTGCCAGAGTTCTTGCACTGGTTCCTTTTCATTTGTGTGGGGTGATATTCTTTCAGTCTTTGAAGTTGCCTTCCTTTGGATGGGCTTTGTTTAGATTTTTTGCTTTCATCTTCTTTTTATTCTATTATATTTTTTTCATAGGTTATCAGAGCACAGGTGGTATTTGGTTATGTGAGTAAGTTATTTAGTGGTGTTTTGTGAGATTTTGGTGCACCCATCACCTGAGTAGTATACACTACACCCTATTTGTAGTCTTTTATCTCTTGCCCCCTGACTTTTCCCCCCAAGTCCCCAGAATCTACTGTATCATTCTTATGCATTTGTGTACTCAAAGCCTAGCTCCCACATATCAGTGAGAACATACAGTGCTTAGTTTTCCATTCCTGAGTTACTTCACTTAGAATAATAGTCTCCAATCTCATCCAGGTTGCTGCAAATGCCATTAATTCATTACATTTTATGGCTGAGTAGTATTTCATCATACACACACACACACACACACACACACACACATCTGCACACACTAGTTTGTTGATCCACTCATTGATTGATGGGTATTTGGGTTGGTTCCACAATTTTGCAACTGTGACCTGTGCTGCTATAAACATCCGTGTGCAAGTATCTTTTTCATGTAATGACTTCTTTTCTTCTGGGTAGATGTATAGTAGTGAGATTGCTGGATTAAATGGTAGTTCTACTTTTAGTTCTTTAAGGGATCTCCACACTGTTTTCTGTAGTGGCTGTACTAGTTTATATTCCCACTAGCAGTGTAGAAGTGTTCCCTGATCACCACATTGATGCCAATATTTACTGTGTTTTGATGTTTTGATTATGGCAGTTCTTGCAGAAGTGAGTTGGTATCACATTATGGTTTTTATTTGCATTTCCCTGATCCTTAGTGATAGTGAGCATTTTTTTCATATATTTGCTGGCCATTTGTATATCTTAAAACTTTTGAGAATTGTCGATTCATGTCCTTAACCCACTTTTTGGTGGTTTTTTTTTTTCTTACCGATTTGTTTGTATTCATTGTAGATTCTGGAGATTAGTCCTTTGTCTGATGTATAGACTGTGAAGATTTTCTTCCACTCTGTGGGTTGTCTTTTACTCTGCTATTTCCTTTGCCTAATTAGTTTGATTAGTTCCCAGCTATTTATCTTTGTTTTTATTGCATTTGCTTTTGGGTTCTTGGTCATGAAATCTTTGCCAAGGCAATGCCTAGAAAGGTTTTTCCAATGTGACCTTCTGGAATTTTTATAGTTTCAGGTCTCAGGTTTAAGTCCTTAATCCATCTTGAGTTGATTTTTGTATAAGGTGTGAGGTGAGATTTCAGTTTCATTCTCCTACATGTTGCTAGCCAGTTATCCCAGCACCATTTATTGAAAAGGATGTTCTTCCCCCACTTTATGTTTTTCTTTGCTTTGTCAATGATCAGTTGGCTGTAAATTTTTGAGTTTATTTCTAGGTTCTCTGTTCTTTTTCTTTGATCTATGTGCTTGTTTTTATACCGGTACCATGCTGTTTAAGTAACTGTGGCTTTGTTGTATAGTTGGCAATCAGATAATATGAAGGACCATTTCAGCTTCAGAATTCCAATCCATGGAATAATATAAGGCCTTTGTTGAGACTGCATTATAGCTCAACTTCTCCCTTTGTTGAATCCAGCTTCATTGCTTTCTCTTCCAGGGTTTTGACCCCAAGAGCACTTCTCTAATGCATGTTAATTTTTGCCTTAGATTCTGCTCCCTGGAGCTCTATCTGCTACACTTTCTTGATGCAGGATTGGAGGAATAATTTAAAAAGCAGAGATGCTGATATTAATTTTAAACAATTTCTTTGTGAAAGCGTAATTTCAATTTTATTCCCAATTCTTCAGGGAAAGCATTATCACAAGAGCTTTGTGATAATCTCTAGCATTGAGAACTAAAGAACAGGAGCATTTCATCTTACTTGGGCATAAAAGACATAACCGTTTATACCACAGTTGTGGCCTGAGACATGGACAGGAAGGAAGAGTTCAAAGAAAAGTAAGACAGGATGTTGGCTACTTGTAGAACATAAGCACCATCTCACATTGTCATCCTAGAAGAAATCACTAGGCTTTCTAAAGTAAAGTGTGTTGGAGAATTAAAGTACTCTATGTAGATATTGAAGAAATTGGTGGCCTCAGTGGAGTAGAGATGTTATCCTTTGTAAATGTAGGTGATAATGATCCTTCTAAGTAAGTCTATATCAAGTTGATTTTCCAGTCTTTTTTTTTTTTTTCTTTTTTTTTTTTTTTGAGACAGAGGCTCAGTCTGTTGCCCAGGCTGGAGTGCAATGGCACAACCTCAGCTCACGGCAACCTCCACCTCCCAGTTTCAAGTGATTCTCCTGCCTCAGCCTCCCTAGTAGCTGGGATTACAGGTACCTGCCACCATGCCCAGCTTTTTGTATTTTTAGTAGGAACAGGATTTCGCCATGTTGGCCAGGCTGGTCTCGAACTCCTGACCTCAGGTGATCCACCTGCCTAAGCGTCCCAAGGTGCTGGAATTATAGGTGTGAGCCATTGCGCCCAGCCCCAGCCATTCTTATAGGATTGTATGTTATTCCTGTCTTGCTCAAGAAACAACCTGGAAGCCTTGCTGAGAATTTTCCATGGTAATAACACTCAGAATTGGGGTTCCATGAACACAAACCACTTAGTTGAGAAATACCCTTTGGCTGACTTCCGAACCACTGAAAAAGTAATTTCCTAACATCTATGGATCTTTACTGTAGTAAAGGCTTTCAATCTCTCTCAGCCTCTGCTTTCAACCACCAAAATAGGTGCTTCTAGACTCAAGATGTTTGAAAACTCAGCTCCAGAGAAATCCTGGGCTTAAATATTTGTCTCAACAGCTTCTTTGTCTATTGATAGAATTTGTAGATTACTTTCCCTGAAACTGTGTCTACAATTACTCACATCTTGGAGCATTTATTAAAAAATGGAAAATAGTATGAATAATTTCAATGAATGATTGTGGCGACATGTTCCAAGCTCTACTTATAAAGTTAATTTATAACCAAATTTGTTCATTTTTGTTTCCCAAGAGCTGGCAAAGAATAACTTCTGGTGGGTAAAGGTTATCTCTGCTTTTGTAACCCTAATAAATGCTGGGCCTTCACCTGGCAAATGTCTACATAAATTCACAGTCAAAGCTGACTTTGGGTTCGTTGGAGACTAATGAAAATCATTTCTGTAAATTTTCTTGTAAAGTTTAGTTTAGGGGTTTTACAGTGTGCCACACAGAAATGTACCCTGAAGTCAATTTTTATATAAGTTACCCAATCCCAGCTACTGCTAAAAATTCTTCCCATTCCCTATTGTCCATGTTTTTCTGTCTTTTATGTTCATCCCTCAGGGTCTGTCCCTGAGATGATGGGATCAGGAGCAAATCTCTCCAGTGGGAACACCTCATGTGTTGGAGGTGTTCAGTTAACACCATCCATATTCAGTTATCATGGAAATCTCATCCTTTTTGGTCTTATCTTCTTTTTCAACTTCATTACCTGTTATTTGTTTAACCTTATTGCATCCCTGTCCTTATTCAACAACTTGCTTGTCCTCTCATTCAGTCTGCAAAAAGTTTTAAGTGAGGGGCAGTGAAAACTCATGGGAAAGTCTTACTGTAGTCTAATCTTATCTTGGGGTGGATTAAATAAGACAAAACTTTTCCCACTACCAAGATGTACATTTCTCTCTCTCTCATTCTCTCTCTCTCTCTCTCCCCCCCTCCCTCCCTCCCTCCCTCCCTCTCCTTCTTTGTACTAACCCAAGTCCTTTTATTAAATAGAATTTCCTTCACTGGCTTGAGTTACCTTAGCAAAGGCCCATTTCAGCCAACCTTGGAAAACATATGCCAAATTTAGAAGAAAAAAAAAAAACCTCATTCCCCCACAGAAATAGAATATGTTCTAGAAAGTCTGTAGGCCTAAGATTTATGAAGTCTCCCATACAACTTATAACATAGTTTCAATGGAAAAAAAAATGCAACCACAGTTCAAAACAATTGATTTACATACTAACTTTTGAAATTGAAGCTGGTGAAATATCTGTAGCTCCACCTCAATCTTTGTCATTGCTCCAGAAAACTACGCTCTTGACTATATTTTGTTGATGAATGAGGTAAAATGTTTAGGCAGAGGAAAGCTGCAGAGTTTTATTAATGAATTAGAGGGGAGGATGTAGCAAATAAGAAAAACTTCACAAAAGCAGTAAGTGTGTTTGGGTGAGTGATATAGATCTCCTAATGTCAGAAACACATTCCATCGATCAAATATAAAATTGAACTGGTTCTTTCACTACAAATAAATCCTGGGTTGTTAGGTTAATATTCACTGCTCTAAGATCCTTATTTTTGAAATACTATGTAAATAGCAAAAAAAAAATGCTATTATAGCTCAGTTCATATATTGTTATTCATTCTTTCTCTTGTTAAATGGATAAATAGGTAGCTAAATGGACAAACACATTTCTTAGTGTCAGTGTACAAGGATTACATCTGTGTTCCCCAAAGCAACTTGTGCTTCAGCCCTGCTCCTATTCCAAGGCTATTCTCAGTACTTTGCTACAACTCACTCCAGAGTCCCTTCCCCAAAACACTTGCAAATGAAATTTTGTGAACTCAAAGCCAAACGTAAATTTTTACAAGAGCTTTTGAGGAAAGCAGAGGAGAATATTACTGCACACATCCTATGCTAAAATGTTACACCAGTTAGCTCTGGCCAGTTAAGTTCCCTTTTCCTCCCCATCCTGGTGGCTCTTTCTCAATCTCTTTCAACTTTCCTCTCTACCTCTGCACAGCACTGCCAACCCTGCACTGTTCCAATTTACTTCTCTCCTGGAGCCCTACTTGCCCCACCTCTACCACCACCACCAAAACCACATTTCCACTCACATTTACAAATGTGTACTCTTAGGCTTCTTCAAATTGCACTCTTACATATTGTTTTGTTTAGAAAAATAAAGAAGCATCCTTAAATGGAATCTATTTGCTATAGAAGGCATGGTGTATTGTAAATAACAGTTCTTGTCACAATGGAGGTAAAATTCATATGGAGGCACAAGGAAGTAAGGTGACCCCCAAAACAATTCTTCTGGCCTGGCAGGGTATTTTTTTTTTTTTTTTTGAGACGGAGTTTCGCTCTTGTTACCCAGGCTGGAGTGCAATGGCGCGATCTCGGCTCACCGCAACCTCCGCCTCCTGGGTTCAGGCAATTCTCCTGCCTCAGCCTCCTGAGTAGCTGGGATTACAGGCACGTGCCACCATGCCCAGCTAATTTTTTGTAGTTTTTGGTAGAGACGGGGTTTCACCATGTTGACCAGGATGGTCTCGATCTCTTGACCTCGTGATCCACCCGCCTCGGCCTCCCAAAGTGCTGGGATTACAGGCTTGAGCCACCGCGCCCGGCCCAGGCAGGGTATTTTTAAACAGACACAATTTAAGATAGAAAGCTCTTGCTGCTGGGGCACCAAACACTCAGAAGTGCCATTCCTGGCAATTCCTTCTCAATGCACCTGGGACAGACATCGTTTAAAGTCTTAGAGACTGTAAACAGCTTCAGGTTCCAAATTCTATATACAAATATTAATATTATGAACTATATACAGATAAAGATCATTAAGCTCTATTTTTATTTATTAAAACAAAATAACCTCAGCTAGGAATAACCTTCCATTTTGCCCTCCAGGTTATATTAAGGATATAAAAATGTTTACATTATCAAACTGCTTCAAAATAAGAATTTGTACAAATATCATGGTAATAAATGGTAATCATCACAATCTCATCTAAGTTTTAAAAATCATCTCATTATTTTAGCAGTTTTTCACATTATAAAAGCTGGTCCTCCATGTATATGTCTGTTCATGCTTTCCCACTTCCCATATTTTTACCTTAAAATTAGGAAAAGCAATTATCTGACAATCTGTATCTAACTGTTCACAAGATGTTTAGCACATTTTGGCTCAGAGAAGAACAAACCAGTGCTTAAGCCCTAATTGCAGCTCCAGGGTCTTTAAACAAAATTTACCATGATGAGAGTCATAGAGTTTCACAGCTCAAAAGCCCAAAGTAAAAGAAGAAAAATAGCTGGAAAAGAAGAAGTGAAGAAAATATAACTGACTAGGAGTAGAATAGTAAATTTCATTTCTCTCTTCTTTTAACACAGCCAGGGGCTAACCAAGAATTCTGCTGTATGTTAAGAAGTGCTCTCAAAGGAATGTTTTGCCCCCAACTATGAAACTGATTGGTGTTCTTAAAACCCTGGAAGAATCTTTTCTAGCACTGTAAATGCTATTGGGGTGGGGGAGATATTCAGAAAGGGAAATTCTCAAAAAAACGTTTTTCTTGATTTTCTTTTCCAAATGCAGGCAAGTTAGATCATGTAAAGAGGAAAATATGTGATCCGCACATTCCACTTACAGAGTACATATGTGTTAGGAAATAAGGATCCAGATTCTGCAAAAGAATTTCTAGGCAATCTGAAAAGTGTTGATTCAAATCTATTTCGTTCTCCAAGTCACAGCAGCGTTAGAGCTATACCAACCAGATGCAGTGGACAACTCCCCTTCTGGGGACCCTTTCCTGCAATATCTGAAACCATAGGAACAGATACTCATTTAGGAGCTTCATAAAATATTGCATGCTTCGTAAAAGTAAATACAAACATTACAATATCTAATCCATAAAAGCTTTTCTATGAAGAGGGAGAGCTATGATAATAAGGTACAGGTAGAAAGTTTTCTGGTGATTTTCCATGGCATAAAGGTTATTAAAAAATACTAAACTGTAGAGGCTCATAATATTCCCCCCATCTCTTTGCCACCCTCACTTGATTCCTACCGGTTCCCCCACACACTTCAAGAAAATCACTTGATACTGCTTACTTAGCTTCTATCTCCCTTTCCTGAACACCAAATAGAAAAAGAACAAAATCCATAAGCAATCTCCCCTCTGCAAAAAAAGGTGAAACACACCCCGAGGGATACTGCAGTGCCAGGGGGTACAGTGTGCCAAAGGGCTGACACGTTAGAGTGATGAGAGAGAGTTCACTGGGTAAGATGGCTGGGATGGTATGCTATCAAAGAGAAAGTTCTAGGCTAGGAGAAAGGAAGGTTTCTACAAAGTGGGAATGCTGGAAATAAGAGAGGTTAAGAAGAGTTGTTATAGATCAACTATATGACACCCCTTTACATGTTTTCAAGAGATATGAATAAAGATTGAGATTTCTTTGGGGACTGATCTTTAAAAGCAACACAGCTCTGGTCTGTTTATGTTGGGCTTGGCTTTATAAGAGTAACCCAAAGAAAAAAATGAGAATACTATATATAAATTTCTCTTTCTCTTTGATTACCAAAAATTCAATAAGGCAAGTTTGATGCCTTTGATTACATGGCTTAGTGCAAATACTAAGTACAATGTGCAGAATCATGCACATCGAATAGTTTAGAGCCATTTTCTCTAAATGTGTTAAAATGGCAAAATGCTCTTTTTTTCATTCAGACTTCAAATACTTTTTCTTTATTAGTGAAAAATTTGCTAGAGAAAACAAGTTTATAAAACCATCTAAATGGGTAAAAATGAATACAAATAACTAGCTGGGTGTGAGAATGGTACCACCCAATCCAGAAGTCTGCTCCCCAGAGGTAAGATGGATGTTTGGTAGACAACCATGATAACCTTCACCTCTGAAGTCCTCCCTCAGTGTGCTGGACACTGCACTGTATGGACTCCCCCACCAAAAATCACGTCTGTGAATATGTTTGTGAATATGACTTTATTTTAGGGTCTTTGTACATATAATCAAGATGAGTTTATAATTGATTAGAAAGGCCTCTAATCTAATGACTCGTGTCTTTATGAAAAGAGAAAAATTTGGAGACAGACACACAGAGAGAATACCACATGATGATGGAGGCAGAGTGATGTATCTACAAGCCAAGGAAATCAAGGATTGCTGGCAACCACCAAAAACCGAGAGAGAAGCATAGAACAAATTCTCCCTCACAGCCTCCAGACTGTGAAAGAATACATTTCTGGTGGTGTAAGCCACCCAGTTTGTGGTCGTTTGTTATGGCAGCCCTTGGAAACTAAATCATGTTACAACCTGAATACTGAATCTTGCATATGTCTCCTGGTTTCCCAACACGGAAAGACACCACCGACTCTTGATCTCCAATGAGTATACGAATTTGTCCTATTTACACATTTTGGTAGTCAGTTTAGAATTGGAACTGTAGAGTAGGAAGCAGATTTCGAACCTACTGTCCTTTATTTCTGTGAGTCTTTGACTTCAGAAAAAAAATGCATTAGATTAAAAGAAAATGAAAAACAAAGGCCATGTAAATAGGTAAAAATAGACTGATAGAAAGACCCATGTAAAGAGATATGCAAAATGGGTTATTATTCTTCAGTCTGCCAAGCCCTGGGTCTAAGGGGTAGGGATCAATATATAACACTCTCTTTTCTCCACTGAAGTCAAAAACATTGAGAGACAGAACAGGAGTCAGGTATATGGATTTTAAAAAATATTACCTTTATTGCTTATGAAGTTATTGGGGGGATGTTGCTTAGTGTGAAGGCCAACTAGACATGCAAGCACTTTCTCTTCCCCGACTCGTAGTCCAGTCATAGCACTCAAGGGAAAAGTCAATCTGCAGACAAGGTGCACATACCCCAAATTTCTTCTTTACGCTGAGAATGGGAGAGGAAGGGAGACTGACTTCCCATTACATACAGGTTTTAATATATTATCTTCCCCCACCTGAGAAACATAACTCCATGACCATTGTTAAGCTGATACTTCACTCTGCCTTCTCTGGGAGGAGTGATTTAGGAAAAGAGAAAGACGCCAAAAGTATATCTCCGGGGAGGTGTCTCACTGTATGGAATTCAGAAGGGTGAGAGGGGGATGCATTTTGCCATAACATTAAGATTAAAGCTTTTCTTATTTTTTACTGGAGGATCCATTTCTTTTTAATTCTGTCTAATACCATAGGGTTGGAAAACTTAAATCCAATAAACCAGTGGGAAGGGACTGTGTAATATGAGGGAAAGTAGAATGAAGACTTTTTATTAATTAAAATATCAGAATTTAAGTACTACCTTTTTAACAAAAGAAAACATTTAAATTTCAAGCAAGGTTGATACAGAGCAGTGAGGAGTCTATTTCAGTCGTTCCTAAAAATGTTCTATAGATCATCTTCATCAGAATTACTCGAAAGGTTTGTTAAAATGCAAGTTCTTGGGTCTCACCCCAGACCTATTGAATCATAATCTCTTGAGATGGAGAATCTGCATTTAACAACTTCTTTGAGTAGTTCAAATGTATACTGAAGATTGAAATTATCTACTAATTGTAGGATAGCATGTACTTGATACCACAACTCTATTTGACCCATAGTCACAGCACAAAATTGGCCTTAATTCTCCTGAGATTTTAAAATGTGTTTCTTTTATATTAGGTAAGAAGTATTATTTACAAATAACAATTGAAAAATATAAAACATGAATCAAGATATAGGGAAAACTATACCCTTTCTTAGTAAAGCAAGAGAAAGTAAGAAAATGGCAACAGAATTTTGAGATATACTGTAAGCTGGTCTGGTGCCACACTTGAACAATTCTTTTTATTCAGATCCAGAAAATGTGTTTAAATCTGCAACTCTTTGGTTTATGCACATGTGATTTGGATTACATTTCAGGCTACATAGCTACATAGTAATTAGTTTGTACAGATTGGCTGAAGTGCTGCACATCCCACTTGGAAATCCTTTAACTAGATTAGAAACCCCTGGGTCTGCACATTGAAAATTATTTTCCAGAAGGAATCTACAGTAATTAGTGATTAGTATGTTTTCTGGACCAACTGTTTCACAGTCTGAGACAGTTAATCCATAAATGCATTAATTGTATTAGACTATGTAAGAAATAAAAAGTCTACTAAGTGGGAAAATTACTGAGCTATTCTAGTTCATTGCAAAAAAAAATAGTGTCAGTAATTGACTGTCTCTAAAGCATAATACAGACAAATTAGCTCTAGGGTTTGAGTCAATGAATAATGGATAGATACCATTGACTGAATTTTCACAAGTATATGGATCTTTTTCATATAGGTAGAGAACTTTGAGGTTTATAATTTAGATTTAGAGGAGTTTGAGATTTAGAGAGTTTGAATTTTCAAAATGCATTTGTAAAACAAAAATACAAAAAGATGTGTCAATGTTTTCTATTGATTAGGTGTTTGGCAGTTACCAGAGACCTAAAGAACTCTTCCAGATGTTAGTCGGCAATGCAAAGTACCACATCATGTACCCTTGAATTTTTGCGCTCTGAAAAACCAGGACTACTAAAAACAAATTTTGTTAATGCAAAGATTTCTAGTATTCTGATATCAATTACATATTTTCCCAACTGTTAAATACTTTTCAGACGGGTTTTAGTTACAGAACTTTAGAGGTTACCATTATTTATTCTATGAGAGTTAGGGATATGAAAGCAGTCTTAATAATGTTTCCCCTTTTCACAGAACTGAACATGGTTTCATGTAATACTCAAGTTGTTCAATAGAAGTTCCTAGAATTGAATAATCTACTCCAGAGTGTCAGTTGTAGAAATAGATGCATCCCACCAAAGACTTTTTTATATTCCCAAAGTACACAATCCCCTTTATTCTCTTTCATGATGATAGTGAACACCAATCCCTCCCCAAATACTGAGAATCATCCCCCCAGAGAGAATCTCTATAATATTACTCAGATCTACTGGAGGAGATAGAAAGTTAATTGTCACTGATGTGGCCCAACCATATCAATTACAAAAATAAGGCCATTTAGGCTAGGATTATTAGGTAATTTAGGTTATATTGTGGAACTGATGTTAAACTAAAAATTGTATCTTGTCAGATGCATATTAAAATGTGGGTTAAAGTGTGCAAAAAGTAACATCTGAGAGTACAGAGAATCCTGGGATTTTTATTTCTGGGCAAAATTGAGTAATGGTGGCTAGACTTATTTTCTCATCAAACCAACTAAAACTATAGTCAAAATACATCAAACACCTGTTGACAAACATCAGGTAACACAGAGGAATGATCGCTTAGAGAAGAAGGACAGACAGGTGAGTGATATAACTTCCCTAGCTTACTTCCTGGAGAGAGTTTCTGTCCTAAAGCACAGGGAGAGGGAAGCCATGTAGAAACCAGAAAACTAACTGAATGAGAAGGTGGAGATTGGAGTCTGGGTAATGTGGTTTGGCTCTGTGACCGCACCCAAACCTCATTTTAAATTGTAATCTGAATTGTAATCCCCAGTTGTCAAGGGAGAGACCGGGTGGGAGGTGATTGGATAATGAGGGTAATTTCCCCCATGCTGTTCTTGTGATAGTAAGGGATTTCTCACAAGATCTGATGTTTTCATATGTGTTTGACAGTTTTTCCTGTGCTCCCACTCTCTCTCATGCTACCCTACGAAAAAGGTGCCTGCTTCCCCTTCTGTCATGATTGTAAGTTTCCTGAGGCCTCCCCAGCCATGCGCAAATGTGAGTCAATTAAACCTCCTTTGGTTACAGATTACCCAGTCTTGGGTATTTCTTTATAGCAGTGTGAGAATGGACTAAGCCGCTGGATGAGTCAATGTGGCTAGAGTTAACAAAGTATAAAATACCCAAGAGGAGAGATCTGCATAAAGATTTCTGAGGATATGTCAAGGGTCCTGAGTATTAAGCAGCTTATTTTTATGAAGATACTACCCAAGGATGGAGAAAAATCTACTTAAAAGGCTGACTATGTGTAATCCCTGGAACTCACACATGACTGAGAATAACTGATGTTCCCTTCAGCCAGAGTGAAAAACTTTACTTTTATTTATCTCAATAGTTTTGGGGGGAACAGGTGGTGTTTGTTTACATGAATAAGTTATTTAGTGATGATTTCTGAGATTTTGGTGCATCCATCACTTAAGCAGTGTACACTGTACCCAATGGGAAGTGTTTTATCCCTCACACCCACTTTCTCCAGTCCCCAAAGTCCATTGTATTATTCTTATGCCTTTGTATCTGCATAGCTTAGCTGCCATATTTTCTTTGTGCAGTTGATTGATGGTCATTTGGGTTAGTTCCATATTTTTGCAATTGCAAATTGTTCTGCTGCAAACATGTATGTGAAAGTATCTTTTTCATATAATGGCTTATTTTCTTCTGGGTAGATATCAAGGGGTGGGATTGCTGAATCAAATGGTATATCTACTTTTAGTTCTTTAAGGAATCTCCACACTGTTTTCCATAATAGTTGTAGCAGTTTACATTCCTCTAGCAGTGTAAAAGTATTCCATTTTTACCACATTTATACAAACATCTATTATTTTTTGATAATGGCAATTCTTGCAGAAGTTAGGTGGTCTGCATTGTGGTTTTGATTTACATTTTGATGATAATTAGTGATGCTGAGCACTTTTTTATATGTTTGTTGACTATTTGTATATCTTATTTTGAGAATTGTCTATTCATGTCCTTAGCCCACTTTTTGATGGAATTGCTATTTTTTTTCTTGCTAATTTGTTTGAGTTTATTGTAGATTCTGGATATTAGTTCTCTGTCAGATGTATAGATTGTGAAGATTTTCTCCCACTCTGTGGGTTGTCTGTTTACTCTGCTGACAGTTTCTTTTGCTGTGCAGAAGCGTTCTAGTTTAAATAAGCCCCATCTATTTATCTTTGTTTTTGCTGCATTTGCTTTTGGGTTCTTGGTCATGAAGTTTTTACCAAAGCCAATATCTAGAAGGGTTTTTTAAATGTTATCTTGTAGAATTTTTAGTTTTATGCTTTGGGTCCTTGATCCATTTTGAGTTGATTTTTGTGTAAGGTAAGAGACAAGGATATAGTTTCACTCTCTACATGTGGCTTGCTAATTACCCCAGCATCATTTGTTGATTACAGTCTCCTTTCCCCGCTTAATGTTTTTGCTTGCTTTGTTGAAGATCAATTGATTGTATTTGGGTTTACTTCTGGGTTCTCTATTCTATTCCATTGGTCTATACAACTATTTTTATATCAGTACCTTGCTGTTTTGGTGACTATGGTCTTATAATATTGTTTAAAGTTGTGCATTATGATGCCTTCAGATTTGTTCTTTTTTCTTAGTCTTGTTTTGCTATGTGGGCTCTTTTTGGTTCTATATGAATTTTAGGATTGTTTTTTGTAGTTCTCTGAAGAATGATGGCAGTGTTTTTATGGGAATTGCATTGAATTTATAGATTGCTTTTGGCAGTATGGTCATTTTCACAATATTGATCCTGCCCATCCATGAACATGGGATGTGTTTCTAATTGTGTTGTTTATGAGTTCTTTCAGCAGTGTTTTGTAGTTTTCATCTCCTTGGTTAGATATATTTCTAAGTATATTATTATTATTATTATTATTTTGCAGCTATTGCAAAAAATGTTGAGGTCTTGAATTGATTCTGAGCTTGGTTGCTGTTGGTGTATAGCAGTGTTCTTGACTTGTGTACATTTATTTTGTATTCTAAAAGATGCTAAATTTTTAAATCAGTTCTAGAGCTTTTTGGATGATGCTTTAGGGTTTTCTAGGTATATAATTATATCATCAGCAAACAATGACAATTTAACTTCCTCCTCACCAATTTGGGTACCCCTTATTTCTTTTTCTTGTCCAATTGTTCTGGCTAGGAATTCCAGTACTATGTTGAATAAACGTGGTTAAAATGGGCATCCTTGTCATGTTCTAGTCCTCAGGGGAAATGCTTTCATTTCTTCCCCATTCAGTATAATGTTGTCTGTGGGTTTGTCATAGGTGGCTTTTCTTATATTAAGGTATGTCTCTTCTGTGCTGATTTTGCTGAAGGTTTTAATCATAAAAGGATGCTGGATTTTGTTGAATGCTTTTCTGCATTCATTTAAATGACGATGTGATTTTTGTTAATTATGTTTATGTGGTATATCACATTTATTGACTTGTATATGGTAAACCATTCCTGTATCCCTGATATGAAACCCAGTTGATTATTGTGGATTATCTTTTTGATATACTGTTGGATTTGGTTAGCTAGCATTTTTTTGAGAATTTTTGCATATATACTCATCAGGAATATTGGTCTGTAGATTTTTTGTTTGTTTGTTTTTAAATGTCTTTCGTTGGTTTTGGTATTAGGGTGATACTGGCTTCAAAGAATGATTTAAGGAGAATTCCCTCTTTCTCTATCTTTTGAAATAGTGTCAATAGGTTTAGTAGCAATATTTCTTCAAATGTGTGATAGAATTCATCTGTGACTCTGTCTGGTCCTGGACTTTTTTGTTTGTTTGTAACTTTTTAATTGCCATTTCAATTTCACTGCTTGCTATTGGTCTGTTTATCATTTCTATTTCTTCCTGTTTTAATCTAGGAGGGTTGTATTCATCCAAGAATTTATCCATCTCCTCTAAGTTTTCAAGCTTATGTGTGTAAAGGTGTTCAAAGTAGCCTTCAATGATCTTTTATATTTCTGTGATATCTTAGTAATATGTCCTGTTTCTTTTCTAATTGAGCTTATTTGAAGCTTCTTTCTTATTTTTTTGTTAATCTTGCTAATGTTCTATCACTTTTATTTATCTTTTTAGGGAACTAGCTTTTTGTTTCATTTATCTTTTGTATTTTTGTTTCAGTTATATTTAGTTCTGCTCTGATCTTGGTTATTTCTTCTTTTCTGCTGGGTTTGGGTTTGTTTTGTTTTTATTTCTCTAGCTTTTTAAGGTGTGACCTTAGATTGTCTGTTTGTGCTATTTCAGACTTTTTCATGTAGGCAATTAATGCTGTTAACTTCCCTCTTAGCACCATCTTTGCTATATCCCTGAGGTTTTTATAGGTTGTGTCACTCAAGTCAAAGAATTTTTAAATTCTCATCTTGATTTTGATGTTGACCCAGTGATCATTTAGGACCAGGTTACTTAGTTTCCATGTATTTGCATGGCTTTCAGGGTACATTTTGGAGTTGATTTCCAGTTTTATTCCACTGTGGTCTGAGAAAATACTTGCTATAATTTCAGTTTTCTTAAATTTGTTGAGACTTGTTTTGTGGCCTATCATATGACTATCTTGGAGAATGTTCCACGTGCTTATGATTAGAATGTATATTTTGCAGTTGTTGGATACATGGTTCTGTAAATATCTGTTAAGTCCATTTGTTCTAGGGTATAGTTTAAGTCCATTGTTTCTTTGTTGACCTTTTATCTTGATGGCTTGTTTAGTGCTGTCAGTGGAGTATTGAAATTTCCCACTATTATTCTGTTGCTGTAAATCTCATTTCTTAGTTCTAGTAATAATTGTTTTATAATTTTGGAGCTACAGTGTTAGATGCATATATGATTAGAATTGTAATTTTTTTTTTTTCTGAGCCACAGGTGTTAGATAGCAATCTTTTACTGAATGGTACAATTCCTTGTGGAGCAGGGCTAACTCATAGGCATTGCACCAAGAGTAAGAAACATATGGCCTCTTAGCAACTGTGTTTATACTTGCTTAAACCTACTTTCAATTACATACAGATTAAGGGGCAGGTCAATGCACATTGAGGGGCAGATTCTATAGCTTTCTAGGAAACAGGCAGTAACTTCTGGATCATTGCCATGGAAAGGAGTGGTAATTTCAGGTTAGTGCCATGACATTTGTAAACTGTCATGGCACTGGTGGGAGTGTCTTATGTCAATGAACAATGAGGACAGCTAGGGATTACTTTCATTACCATCTGCTGGTTCCTGCTGGTTTCTTCACTTTATTCTGCCTGGACCACGTCCTGTTTTAATCAGCAGAGTTGTGATCAGAGAACAAGTTCTGCCCATCTCCCACATCCTTTACATATTCTTTTTATTAATCCCTTAGAAGAAGATTTTACAAATATTTTCTTCTGTTCTGTAGGTTTTCCCTACTATATTTATTGTTTTCTTTGCTGTTCAAAAGCTATTTAGTTTGATGTAATAAAATTTGTCTATTTTTCCTTTTTGTTGTCTATGCTTTTGAGATCTTGCCTAAAAAATCTATGCCCAGCTAAATGTCTCAAAAAGTGTTTCCCCAATGTTTCATCCTAATAGTTTTACAGTTTCAGGACTTACATTTATATCTTGAATACATTTTGATTTAGCTTTTGTACCTGGTGAGATATAGGAGTCTAGTTTAATGTGCTGCATAGGGATTATCAGTTTTCCACAGCACCATTATCGAAGAGATTGTTTCTTCTGCAGTGTAAGTTCTTGGTGCTTTTGTAAAAATAAAACAAAACAAAAACAAAAACAAAAACAAAAAAAAACATGAGTTCCTGTAAGTGCATGGATTTATTTCTATGTTCTCTATTCTTTTCTGTTGGTCCTATTTGTCTGCTTTCATGCCAATACCATGCTGTTCGGGTCACTAAAGTTTTTTAGTATATCTTGAAGTCCAGTAAGTATGATACCCCGGCTTCGTTCTTTACATTCAGGGTTGCTTTGGCTATCCACGCCCTTGGTGGTTTCATACAAATTATAGGATTATTTTTTCTGTCCCCATGAGGAATTTCAGTCTTGTGATGGAGATTACCTTGAATCTGTAATTAGCTTTAGATAGTATAATCATTTTGACAATAATAATTCTTCCAGTACACTAGCACATGATATCTTTCCATTTTGGAGTGTGTTCCACAATTTATTTCATCAGTGTTTTATAATTTCTATTGTAGAGATCTTTTAATACTTTGGTTAAATTTATTCCTAGGAATATTTTGTTGTTGTTGTTGTTGTTTTCTTACTGTAAATGAATTACTTTTTAATTTTTTAAAATTGCTTGTTGATATATAGAAATGCTATTAATTGTTGTATGTTAATTTTTTATGAAACTTTACTAAATTTGTTTTTATCATTCTAACTTTTTTTGTAAAGTCAGATTTTTCCAAATATAGAATTAGGTCATCCATAAACAAGGATATTTTGATTTCTTCCTTTCCAATTTGAATATTCTTTATTTTTCTTGCTTAATAGCTCTGGTTAGTACTTCCAGTAATTTGTTGAATAAAAGTAGTGAAAGTGGGCATTCTTGTTTTGTTCCAGATCTTAGCAGAAATACTTTTACTTTTTTCCCATTCAGTATGATATTGGGCATGGATGTCATAGATTGCCTGTGTTGTTTTGACATATGTTTTTTCTGTACTCAGGTTGTTCAGAGTTTTTATCATAATAAGGTGCTGAATTTTAATTAATATTTTTTATCATCTGTTGAAACAATCATATATTTTTCCTTGATTCTTTTAATATAAGGTGTTACATTATTGATTTGCATATGCAGAACCATCTTTAAATCCATCAGTTTAATCCCAGATGATCATGGTAAATGGTATTTTGAATGTGTTGTTTAATTTTGTTGTTTGCTAGAATTTTGCTCATTATCTGTGTATGTTTGTTCATCAGGGATTTGGCCTGCTATTTTCTTTTTTGTTGCTGTTGTATCCTAGTTTGGTTTTGGTATCAGAGTAATGTTAGCCTCAAGTAATGAGTTTGAAAGTATTTCTTCCTTTTCAATTTTTCTGGAATAGTTTGAATAGAATTCATATTAGTTCTTTCTTAAATGTTTAGTAGATTTCAGCAGTAAATTCATTAGGTCATGGGTTTTTATTTAATGGGAGACTTAATTATTGCTTTGATCTCATTACTCATTATTATCCTGTTCAGGATTTCTATTTTTTATAACTCAGTGTTGGTAAGTTGCATGTTTCCAAAAATGTACCAATGTCTTCTAGGCTTTCCAATATATTGGCCTATAGCTTTTCATAATATTGTCTAATAATCCTTTGTTCTGTTGTGTCATTTGTAATGTTTCCTTTTTTGTCTCTGATTGTATTACTTGGGTTTTCTCTCTTTTTTTCTTTATCTAGCTAAAGGATTGTTGATTTTGTTTATCATTTCAAGAAACCAACTTTTCATTTCATTATCTTTTGTGAATATTTTTTTGAGTCTCATCTTCATTTATTTCTGCTCTGATCGTTATTATTTCTTCCCTTCTAATAATTTCAGCTTCCCTTTGTTCTTATTTTTCTGTTTTCCTTAGGTACATTGTTGTATTGTTTATTTGAGGATTTTCTACTTTTTCAATGTTGTCATTTATTGCTATACCTTTTTCTCTTACAACTGTGTTTGCTGTGTCTCTTAGCCTTTGGTATGCTGTGTTTTCATTTTAATTTATCTCAGAAAATTTTAAAATTTCCTTTTCAATGACTTCATTGGCTTATTCATTATTCAGGAGCATATTGTTTAATTGCCATAAATTTGTACAGTTTCCAACATTCCTTTTGTTATCGATTTCTACTTGTATTCCACTGTGGTCAGAAAAGATACTTAATATGATTTCCGTTTTTAAAAATCTGTTAAGGCAAGTATTGTGTTCTGACATATGGTTAATCCAGCAGAATGTTCCATGTGCTGATGAAAAGAATGTGTGTTCTGCAGCTGTTAGGTGAAATGTTCTATAAATACCTGCTAGGTTCATCATGTCTAAAGTGCAGTTTAACTCCAACATTTCTTTGTTGATTTTCTGTCAGAATAATCTATCCATTGCTGACAGTGGGGGTGTTAAAGTCCCGTACTATTAGTGTATTGTAGTCAATCTTTCCTTTTAGGTATATTTATATCTGCTTTATGTAATTGGGTACTCTGTTGTTGGGTGCATATAATTACAATTGTTATATCCTCTTATTGACCCTTTTGTAATTATGTAGTGACTTTATTGTCCTTTTCCCTCCATTCTATACTTAAAGCCTATTTTATCTATCATAAGTATAGCTACTTCTGTACTTTTTGGTTTTCATTTGCATGGGATATCATTTTCTATCCTTTTACTATTAGTCTGTGTATGTCTTTATAGGTAAACTGCATTTCTCGTAGACAGCATTTAATTGGCATTATTTTTTTATCCACTCAGCTACTCTGTGCCTTTTAATTGGAAAATTTACTCCACCTACATTTAAGGTTATTGTTTACAGGTAAAGATATTGTTACTTGTTTTCTGGTTGTTTTACAAACAATTTATTTCATTTTTCCTCTTTTACTGTCTTCCTTTGTTGTTAAGTAATTTTCTATAGTAGTATGTTTTGATTATGTACTATTTATTTTTAGTATATCTATTATAGGGTTTTTCTTTGTGATTACCATGGGGCTTGTGGAAAACATCTTATAACATGTTATTTTAAACTAATAAAACAATGTTTATTGCAAACAAAAGTAACAAAACCAAACTACATGTTAATACCATACCCCGCCAAC
This sequence comes from Cebus imitator, assembly GCF_001604975.1. Classification (NCBI taxonomy): domain Eukaryota; kingdom Metazoa; phylum Chordata; class Mammalia; order Primates; family Cebidae; genus Cebus; species Cebus imitator. The sequence continues at coordinate 2,525,379 of NW_016107516.1, forward strand.
ATTTTGACTTATTGACGACTCAATTTACATCTTCTAATATTGCTTATCTCTTAATTATTGTTGTAGTTATTATTTTTTACACTCATGTAAGGCTTTAATAATTACAAATAATATGGCACATGAGGAGAAGAAAAGTGCAGGCAATTTTAGGAAGTCTGAAAACTCCTAGTGCAGTCCTCTCAAGGTCTTTTCTCAGTTGCACACTAAGCATTTCATCTTTGGATTATGAACTTTCAAATATATATGAAGTATCTAGGTTTAGCATAGTTCAAATGCAAGTTTACTCAAGGGCCTTTTCCACCTTTACTGGTCACTTTGCTACAGCCAAGCTGTGTAACAGGTTAAACTAAATGCAAACCATCAATCCACACATCCTAAACAATATAGACAAGATAACATGGAGTGTCTCCAGGGGAGTTTGAACTTTAAACAACATGTTCTAAATCACTAGCTGTTACATCCCATTCTTATATTGACCAAGGGTCAGTAGCAGACTTCCAAGTGTCCCTGGAGATAAGCACAGAGCTGCCCTAGTCCAGCTGTAAGATAAGCCTATTTTTGCACATTGTTATTGTCTCCATTTTACAGATGAGCAAATTAAGGTGTTAACATGTTAAATAGGTAGCCAAGGCCATAAAACTGGCAAGTGGCAGAGCTGGGATACCACATAGGGAGAAGTTAAATGACTTCTTAAAGTTGATGCTAGTACTGAACAAGGCTGGATTTAAGAGGACAATTCAGGTTTGGCAATACTGAGTTATGGGTTTTGGATAAATTGTCCCTGTCATTCAAGTTGGGCTTACCTTGAAAATTAGAGAAAATTTCAACATGGAAAAATATAGAGGTATAGGGGTGTATTCAGTGAGTAGAAAGCAACTGCAAATAATTAACCATGATTTAAAGGTAGGGTAGTGTTTGAAGCTCATATAATTTTGACAGCCCTTTGAAGATGAATAGAATATAAATTGCTTATATAGAATTAAGAATGAAAATGAATATTTATTCAAACTAAGAAAGAAAATTATAACAAATTGCAGATTTAAATAGCTGAAAAATTCCAAAACCAATACATAATTTAGAAAAAAAATTTATATTGACTATCTGACATCTCTCTATATTTTTCTTATATTATTTGTCTACATACTTTAAAAGTAGATGACATTTTTTAAAAGTATTAGATTCACAGAGCAGTTAAGACCCAGATTCCCCTATTATTATCATAGTACATTTGTCACTTTTTTTGTTAATGGATCAATATTGATACAATATTACTAAGGTTCATAGTTTATTCAAATTTCCTTAGTGGTTTTTTTTCTTTTATTTTAGAGTTGGGATACATGTGCTGAATGTGCAGGTTTGTTACATAGGTATACACGTACCATGGTGGTTTGCTGCACCTATCAACACATCATCTAGGTTTTAAGCCCCACATGCATTAGGTATTTGTGCTAATGCTCTCCCTCTCCTTTCTCCCCACCCCTCGACAGGCCTTGGTGTGTGATGTTCCCCTCTCTGTGTCCATATGTTTTCATTGTTCAACTCCCACTTATGAGAACATGCAATGCTTCATTTTTCTGTTCCTGTGTTAGTTTATTGAGGATGATAGTTTACAGCTTCATACATGTCCCTGCAAAGGACATGAACTCATTCTTTTTCATGGATGCATAGTATTCCGTGTAGGATACGTGCCACATTTTCTTTATCCAGTCCATCATTGATGGGCGGCCAGGTTGGTTCCAAGTCTTTGCTGTAGTAAATAGTGCTGCAATAAACAAATGTGCATGTGTCTTTATAGTAGAATGATTTATAATTCTTTGGGTACATACCTAGTAACGGGATTGCTGGGTCAAATGGTATTTTTGGTTTTAGATGCTTGAGGAACTGCAACACTGTCTTCCACAATGGTTGAACTAATTTACACTCTAATGATCATTGATAGTTATCTTCTCATATGCTGGTTGGCTGTATGTATGTCTTCTTTTGAAAAGTGACTGTTCATGTCCTTTACCCACTTTTCAGTGGAGTTGTTTTTCTCTTGCAAAGTGTTTTAAGTTCCTTATAAATGCTAAATATTAGACTTTTATCAGATGCATAGTTTGCAAATATTTTCTCCCACTCTACAGGTTGTCTGTTTACTCTGTTGATAGTTTTTGTTTGCTGTGCAGAAGCTCTTAGGTCTAATTAGATTTCCCACAGTGTGTAAGTTTTAAATTGCATGTCATTTTGAGTAGCATGATGAAACCTTGCACTGTTCCGCTTCAACCTTCCCAGGATATGAATTATCCTTTTGTCCATTCTATCTATGTCATGTGCCCATTAATCACTTAGTAGACTTTTTACTTATCAGATTGACCATCATGATATCACAGTGCTTGTGTTCATGTAATCCTTATTTTATCTAATAATGGCCCCAAAGTGCAAGAGTAGTGATGCTGGCCATTCAAATATTCAGAGAAGCAAGAAAGTTCTTTCTTTAAGTGAAAAGGTAGAAGTTCTTAATAAGGAAAATAATTGTATTATGAGGTTGCTAATATCTACAAATGGATTTTATCCATTTATAAAATCATGAAGAAGGAAAAAGAAATATGTGAAAGTTTTTCACTTGTCCCTCAAACTGTAGCAGTTATAGTCACAGTGCACATTAAGTGTTTAGCTAAGATAGAAAAAGCATCAAATTTGTGGGTGTAAGCAGTTGGGTTCAATACTATGCATGATAGTTTCGGGTATCCCTGGGGCTTTTGGAACATATCACTCACAGATAAAGGGGGACTACTATAAAAACATTTAAATTTCAATGATAATAATAAAATGGATAAAATATTCAAGTAGACATACATCAAAAATTATGTCAACTGCAAGTAAGCACACGAACAGATGCTTAATATCATGAGTCTTTAGGGATATGAAATTTAAAGCAATCATAAACTATGAAGGGCCTGGGACTTTACTCGCATGCTAACAATCTAGCCTATTACTGTTTCATGGATCCTAGCAGAAGATGTAAGATTGAATAGATACGAAGAATTTTATTTATCAAGGTACAGGAAGTAGCAGAAATATAACGTTTGTTCAGTTCCCGTTTTCCCGCAAGTTCCACAAGGTGGTAAGGAAGGGATCTGGCAGATGCTGCCTATGTAATTCATCTGTTCGAAGCACAACTGAGGAACTCTGAACTTAGAAAACTTAAATATTTTACCCTGGACAGTAAACATAACTAAGCAGGGAGGCTGTCTTTATCTTCCAAGACTGTTTGCTATTTAAAAAAATAATAATAGGCCAGAATAAAGGGGCAGTCAATACCTCTGCTCATAAGATGTTCAGAAATGCAAAAAATCCTTCGAATTACCTCCAGAAAATAAAACAAAACAAAAATAATATGTACTGTATCAGCTGAATTTCACCTCACTCTCCCAAATTCATGTGTTAAAACCCTCATCACACACCTCAGTCACATACTTCACAGAGCTCATGTACCTCAGAATATGATATCGCTTGGAGTAATGAATTGCTGGGTCGAATGGGAATTTTGTTTGGCCTTTAAAGGGGTGATTAAGTTTAATGAGACTATTTTGGTAGACCTTAATCCATTCCACCTCAACCTATTCTGGTAGGCCTTTATCGAATTCACTATTTATAAGAGAAATTTGGCACGTCGAGACAGCAGAAGCACATGTGCACAGGGGGACAACTTTGTGAAGAGCCAGAGGGAAATCAGCCATCTGTAAGCTAAGGAATGGGGCTACAGAAGAAACAACTTGTCAACGCCTTAATTTTGAACTTTCAGCCTCCATATCTGTGAGAAAACAAATTTCTGTTGTTTAAACCATCTAGTCTATAATACTGTGTTATGACAGTCCTAGCAAATAATTACAGGTAATTTTATAAACCTATCAGAATGAGCTAAAATTAAGGAGTGCCGTCTGGTGTGGAGTTGGCTGCGAATGAAGAATAGAAAGAGATTTGAAGAGCTGCTGGGCTGAATGAAATAAGGAGTCAGCTGGCAAAGAAAGAAAAGATCATCTGGCAATCTTTAGGGCTCTACCAAGATAGCAAGGTACAATTTGGGGGCCATCAGTAGGGCCATAATTTTCTGTTTAAATGAAGTTCCGCTATAACCTACTTGATAAGCTGTAAAACTCTCATTTTTTCTGTGCTTCCTACATCCTTTTCTAGTCAAGTTGAATGTCAATTGCATCATACCACCAAATAAGTCAAGAAGAAAATGTTAGTTAATTTCAAGCCAAGTATGTCAGGGCTCACTTGCAATAAAAGGATTATGTTATGATAGATCATTTAGTTTTCAGACAATGTTCTCTTATATGTTGATATGAGAGAACGTTCTCCAAAATCACCACCAAAACTCAGTATGAAGAATTGCTGTGTGACTTGAGCCATCAACATTCAATAATCAGAGTAAATGGATATTCAGATTAACCATGGCTAAATATTGTCAAAATTAGTATGGCAGAGAGTAGGGGACAGAACCTGAGGAGCTAGTGAGTGTAGATTTGAAATGTGAGCCACAGAGTCCAGACCAGACTGAGACAAACACTTCGTTAGAAGTGACAGAAGACAAAATAGAAGTGTTCAGAAATTCAGAGATTTTGTGGAAATGGCACATGGAAGGAGAAGGGAAAGAAAAAAGAAACAGGAAAAGTGGAGGAACGCTAATATTTAATGTATGCTTATTCTGATATGCAACAGTATCACTAGAATATAAGTGGAAGAAATGGAGATGTGGAGAGGTTGTAACTTATGAACAGTCAGAGAAGTATGGGGCCAGCATTCAAACTTGGGTCTCATAAGGCAGCTCATGAACTGCCTTATGAGACCCAAGTTTGAATGCTGGCCCCATACATTTCACTACACTCCAGTAACTGCCAAGATAAAAGGCAATGGGAGAAAAGAAAGACAGAAAGTCAATTAAAGAGAAGTTTGAAGTCTAAGATACACAAGTTGATGCACGGAGGCCAGAAGATAAATTTCAAGGTGTGGGTGCCCTTGCATTTGTTGGAACAGAGTGGAGATGAGCTAACAGGATGAGAAATGTTAAAGACCTGGAGCCCAGGACATGTGACCATAGCATAGGTATGGAGATTTTAGGTCAGTGTAGAGAAGTGGAAGAGAGCAATTGAGAGACTGAGAGTGTGTGTGTACAAATATTTGTTCTCGTAGCTAATGCCTCAAACTAGACAAAATGATTCATACCAAGATTCTGTGTTCTTTTTCCTTACCTGAATCTATGAAAGACAAAAAAAAGAAAAAGCCTGAGGGTAGGAATGTCAGGTTTTGTTTTGAGGAGTTACTCCTTTAAATAAATGGATAACATACAAATCACGTTTCACTGTTTCTGTCAGAAGGTACATAGAACTCAATAGTACAAAGATGCTATGTTTCTCAGTCTATTTGCTATTTTGATTTGTAGTAAAAGATTCATTTGCTCTTGGATTCTGATCTCTGATCCTGACCACAGCCATGATTTCACTCTGCAGGTTGAAGTACTGACTATGACATATTAGTCAATTAAGTCAAGAAACCTCTGGCTTAGTATCAAGGAAAGTATAGTTACCAGTTCATCAAATAAACCCGCGGTTTTGTATATCATGCAAAATAGGAAAGGATTCTTCATTTCCATTAACCTCTGTGGGCAGAGAGGGTGTCTTCCATGTGTTTCTGAGCATCTCAGAGGTAACAAGGGCTCTGTGCAATTTGTGTTTTAAGATCTCCTAGATCCTTCAAAGGCCCCATTGTTACTGGTTCCTGTAACGAGGCTGTCATAAAATTCAAGGTATTCAAGAAAAATGAAAATACTGTGATTCACACTGTCTGTGCACTTAAGTTACTTAAATTGCACAGTCTATTTATGCTAATACAAAAATCCCTGAAAATCCATTTGCATAGTATGCACCCATAAGTCTTTAAAATTAAGATAGAGAAAAACTGTCAAATAGTTGCTATACATAGATACCCTATTGTTTAATTATTTAGATGACTCTCTTTAATTATAATTCAAAGGGATCATCTTCCACAAATGCAATTTTTTAGAAAGGGACTTTTAGTTTAATAAGGTCCAAAAATAAAATTTGTTCAATTTTCCTTATAAGTGTCTCATCTAATTAGCTGAGTATCTGAAACTGACACATGAAGAATATTAGCTATTTTTAAATGCTTTCATTTTTAAATAATATTTACGTGCCCACTCTGTGCCAGGTAATTTATATATGTTATTTTATTATTACAATAACCTTATGGAGTAGGTATTATTATAGTCACCATTTTAAATCTGAGAGTGCTGAAGTCGGGGGGTGGCAAGTAACTTGTTCACACACTAAGTGGTAGAGCTAGGATGTATGTCTGTACCCAAAAACAGCACAAATTAAAATTAAAATTAAAACATAAACTTGGTATATCCCCTGCATTGCATATCTTTTTTAATAATATTTAATTAGTGTTTATTATTTTCCATGTTTTAAGTATTAAATATAAAGTATTAAATTTAATCATTACAATTATTTTGTGATGTGGATGCATTTGACAAATGGGTAAACTGAGGCAGAGGAATCCCACTGGTAATCAGTGACAGAGCTGGAACTGAACTCAGATCTGAATCATTTCTCTTAACTACTATTCTACCTTTTTAGTTTCAGCTTGACTATTATCAAAGCCATCTATATAAGTGTGGCTTATTTGGACCTTAACAGAGTAAGACAGAGATAAAGAATTTTTTAAAGTTCTCCTGGTCAGTTTTTATTGATGTTTGGCTTGGCATAATCAAGGAAGCATGCTATACCTTATTAAGAATACATCCTCGGTGGGGGGGTGGGGGGGATCCAAGATGGCTGAATAGATACAACTCCAGGGCACAACACCCAGCGAGAGAGATGCAGAAATCCAAAGATCTTCTAGCTCCAACTGAGGTACCAGGTGCATTTCAATGGGTCTGGCCCAACAGTGAGCAAAGCCCACTAAGGGCAGACCGAGGCAGGGAGGGGTGCTGCTTCACCCAGAAAGTGCATCTGACTAGCAAGTCAGAGGCTCCCCCTCTGGCACTCCAGTCCAGATACAGTGCTTCCCCCAAAGCCTCAGCAACACACAGAACAGGGGATCTTTGCTAGTCAAGCACCAGGAATTAGAAGTGCGGAGTTGGATAATAATCCAGGACAGTGTCCTGGATTGGCACACAGACCTAAACAGATGCATAAGCCCAAAAGGCAGCTGGGAGAACCTGAGGACTGAGCTATTGCCCCCTTTCCCCACCTGAAGAGAGAGGGAGCTGTAAGCAGGAGCAGCTGGGCGGGCCCCTACTCCGTGACTGGAGAAAGGGGAAGATGACTGGGTGCTGCTGGGCAGGTCCCTACCCTCCCCCACATGATCCAGCCCAGTGGAGGAAGGGCAAAACCCACCATTAGAGGGGTGGGACTGGGCTACATGTTTTAACAAAAAACACAGGAAGCCTATGTAGCAACGGGATGGCGTTCTTGACAACCCAGCAGTGCCGACAGGTCAGCAGAAGCAGCAGGCCTTATCTCCCACTATAAACAAAAAAGACACAGGAAGCTTTTTTAGTAACCTGAAGGAGTCCCTAGAAACCCAGTAATGCCTCCACAGGCAGACAAGTGACCTCATCAAGCAGCTCCCTGACAACAGAGCCAGGTAAACCCACAAAGATGGGGAAAAACCAGCACAAAAAAAGATGAAACCATCAAAGACCAGAACACCTCTTCTCATTCAAGGGATCACAACTCCTCAACAACACAGGATCACATCATGACTGAGAAGGAGTGCAACGAATTGACAGAAACAGGCTTCAGAAGGTGGGTAATAAGAAACTTTCCTGAGCTAAAGGAACACGTTCTAACTCAATGCAAAGAAACCAAAAACGTTGAAAAAAGGTTAGACGAAATGCTAACTAGAATAACCACCTTAGAGAAGAACATAAACGACTTGATGGGGTTGAAAAACACAGCATGAGAACAACATGAAGCAAACACAAGTTTTAATAGCTGAATCGATCAAGCAGATGAAAGGATATCAGAGATTGAAGATCAACTCAATGAAATAAAAAGAGAAGGCAAGACAAGAAAAAAGAGTGAAAAGAAATGAGCAAAGCCTCCAAGAAATATAGGATTATGTGAAAAGACCTAACTTATGCTTGATCGGTGGTGTACCTGAATATGAGGGGAAAATGAATCCAAGCTGGAAAACAGGCTCCAGGATATTATCCAGGAGAACTTCCCAAGCCTAGCAAGGCAGTCCAAATTTCAAATTCAAGAAATACAGAGAACTCCACAAAGACATTCCTCAAGACGAGCAACCCCGAGGCACATAATCATCAGATTCACCAGGGTTGAAATGGAGGAAAAAATACTAAGGGCAGCCAGAGAAAAAGGTCAGGTGATCCACAGAGGGAAGCCAATCATTCTCACAGCAGACCTCTCGGCAGAAACCCTACAATCCAGAAGAGAGTGGGGGCCAATATTCAACATCCTTAAAGGAAAGAACTTTCAACCCAGAATCTCATATTCAGCCAAACTAAGCTTCGTAAGTAAGTGAAGGAGAAATAAAATCCTTTATAGACAAGCAATTACTGAGAGATTTTGTCACCACCAGACCTGTACTACAAGAGCCCCTGAAAGAAACACTAAGCATAGAAGGGAACAAGTACCAGTCACTGCAAAAGCAAACCAGTGGGCAAAGACCAAAAATGCAATTAAAAAAATGAGTCAACTAATGGGAAAGAAAACCAGCCAGTGACAAAATGGCAGGATCAAATTCACACATAACCATAGTAACAGTGAATGTAAACAGCCTAAACGCCCCAATCAAAAGACACAGACTGGCAAACTGGATAAAAAGTCAAAACCCATTGGTGTGCTGTATTCAGGAAACCCATCTCACATACAAAGACACACACAGACTCAAAATAAAGGAATAGAAGATTTACCAAGCAAATGGAGAACAAAAACAAGCTGGGGTTGCAATCCTAGTCTCTGATAAAATGGACTTCAAACCAGCAAAGATCAAAAGAGACAAAGAAGGACCCTACAAAATGGTAAAAGGATCAATCCGACAAGAAGAGCTAACTATCCTAAATATATACACATCCAACACAGGAGCACCCACATACATAAAGCAAATTCTTAACTACCTAAAATGAGATTTAGACTCCCACACAATAATAGTGGGAAACTTCAAAATTCCACTGTCAATATTAGACGGATCAATGAGACAGAAAATTAACAAGGATATCCAGGACTTGAATGCAGAGCTGAACAAAGCAGATCTAATAGACATATATAGAATGCTCCACCCCAAATCCACAGAATACACATTTTTCTCAGCACCGCATTGCACTTACTCGAAAATTGACCACATCATTGGAAGCACATCACTCCTCAGCAAATGCAAAAGAACGGAAGTCATAACAAACAGTCTATCAGACCACAGCGCAATCAGACTAGAACTCAGGATTAAGAAACACACTCAAACATGCACAACCACTTGGAAACTGAACAACTTGTTTCTGAGTATCAACTGGATAAACAATGAAATGAAGGCAGAAATAAAGATGTTCTTCAAAACGAATCAGAATGAAGGCACAACTTATCAGAATCTCTGGGACATCTTTAAAGCAGTGTGGAGAGGGAAATTTATAGCAATAAATGCCCACATGAGAAACAAGGAAAGATCTAAAATTGACACCCTATCATCAAAATTGAAAGAGCTAGAGGAAGAAGATAAAAAAAACTCAAAAGCTAGCAGAAGACAAAAAATAACTAAGATAAGAGCCCAACTGAAGGAGATAGAGACACAAAAAACTCTTCAAAAAATCAATAAATCCAAGAGTTGTTTTTTTGAAAAGATCTACAAAATAGACCACTAGCCAGATTAATAAAAAAGAAAGGGGAGAAGAATCAAATAGATGTAATAAAAAAAAGATAAAGGGGATATCACCACTGATCCCGCAGAAATACAAACTACCATCAGAGATTACTACAAACAGCTCTATGCACATAAACCAGTAAACCAGGAAGAAATGAATAAATTTCTAGACACTTGTACTCTACCAAGACTAAACCAGGAGAAAGTTGAAACCCTAAATAGACCAACAACAAGGGCTGAAGTAGAGGCAGCAATCAATAGCCTACCAACCACAAAAAGTCCAGGTCCAGACAGGTTCACAGCCGAATTGTACCAGATGTACAAAGAGGAGCTGGTTCCATTCCTTTTGAAACTGTATCAAACAATACAAAAGGAGGGAATCCCTCTAACTCATTTTATGAGACCAACATCATCCTGATATCAAAACCAGGCAGACTCAACTAAAAAAGAAAACTTCACGCCAATATCTATGATGAACATTGATGCAAAAATCTTCAATAAAATACTGGAAAACAGATTGCAACAGCACATCAAGAAGCTTATCCATCAAAATCAAGTAGGCTTCATCCCGGGGATGCAAGGCTGGTTCAACATACACAAATCCATAAATGTAATCCATCACATAAACGGAACCAAATACAAAAACCACATGATTATCTCAATAGATGCAGAGAAGGCCTTTGACAAAATTCAACAGCTCTTCATGCTAAAAACTCTCAATAAACTACGTATTGATAGAATGCATCATAAAGTGATAAAAGGTATATATGACAAACCTACAGCCAATATCATACTGAACAGGCAAAAGCTGGAAGCATTCCCTTTGAAATCAGGCACTAGACAAGGATGCCCTCTCTTACCATTCCCGTTCAATATAGTATTGGAAGTTCTAGCCAGAGCAATCAGGCAAGAAAAAGAAATAAAGGGTATTCAACTAGGAAAAGAGGAAGTCAAACTGTCTCTATTTGCAGATGATATGATTATATATCTAGAAGACCCCATTGTCTCAGTCTAAAATCTTCTCAAACTGATACACAACTTCAGCAAAGTCTCAGAACACAAAATCAATGTGCAGAAATAACAAGCATTCCTATATACCAATAACAGACAAACAGAGAGCCAAATCAAGAGTGAACTACCATTCAGAATTGCTACGAAGAGAGTAAAATACCTTGGAATACAACTAACAAAGGATGTAAAGGACCTTTTCAAGGAGAACTACAAACCACTGCTCAATGAAAGAAGAGAGGACACAAACAGATGGAAAAAGATTCCATGCTCATGGTTAGGAAGAATTAATATTGGGAAAGTGGCCATATTGCCCAAAGTAATCTATAGATTCAACACTATCCCCATCAGGCTACTAATGACCTTCTTCACAGAACTGGAAAAAAAACACTTTAAAAATCATATGGAATCACAAGAGAGCCCGCATAGCCAAGACAATCCTAAGCAAAAAGAACAAAGCCGGAGCATCACATGGCTGGACTTCAAACTATACTACAAGGCTACAGTAATCAAAACAGCATGGTACTGGTACCAAAACAGAGACATAGACCAGTGGAACAGAACAGAGGTCCCAGAATAAACACCACACATCTACAACCATCTGATCTTTGACAAACCTGGCAAAAACAAGCAATGGGGAAAGGACTCCATGTTTAATAAATGGGGTTGGGAAAAGTGGCTAGCAATGTGCAGAAAGCAGAAACTGGACCCCTACCTGTCACCTTACACTAAAATTAACTCCAGATGGATTAAATATTTAAACATAAAACCTAACACCATAAATACACTAGAAAAAACATAGGTAAAACTATACAGGACATAGGCATAGGCAAGGACTTCGTGACTAAAACACCAAAAGCAATGGCAACAAAAGCCAAGATAGACAAATTGATCTAATTAAAGTTCAGAGGTTCTGGACAGTAAAACAAACCATCATTAGAGCAAATCAGCAACCAACAGAATGGGAAAAAATTTTTGCAATCTACCCATCTGACAAAGGGCTAATAACCAGAATCTACAAAGAACTAAAACAGACATACAAGAAAAAAAATCCCATTCAAAAGTGGGCAAAGGATATGAACAGCCACTTTTCAAAAGACATGTATGAGGCCAACAAACATATGAAAAAAATGCTCATCATCACTGGTCATTAGAGAAATGCAAATCAAAACCACATTGAGATATCATCTCATGCTAGTTAGAATGGCGATCGTTAAAAAATCTGGAGACAACAGATGCTGGAGAGGATGTGGAGAAATAGGAACACTCTTCCACAGTTAGTGGGAGTGTAAATTAGTTCAACCACTGTGGAAGACAGTGTGGCAATTTCTCAAGGATCTAGAAATAGAAATTCCATTTGACCCAGCAGTCCCATTACTGGGTATAAACCCAAAGAACTATAAATTGTTCTACTATAAATACACCATGCACACATATGTTCATTGTAGCCCTGTGTACAATAGCAAAGACCTGGAACCAACCCAAATGCCCATTAATGATAGATTGGACAAAGAAAATGTGGTACATATCCACCATAGAATAGTATGCAGCCATAAAAAACGATGAGTTCGTGTCCTTTGTAGGGACTTGGATGAATCTGGAAACCATCATTCTCAGCAAACTGACGCAAGAACAGAAAGCCGAGTACCGCATGTTCTCACTCATAGGTGGGTATTGAGCAATGAGAGTACATGGACTCAGAGGATCATCACACACTGGGGGCAGCTGGGGGGGGTGGTAGAGGAAAGACAGCGGGTGTTGGGGAGGGAGGGTAGGGTGGAGCAGGATAAGATGGGGAGAAATGCCAGATATAGTATGCACCTAAAGTTAAATAAATAAATTTAAATAAAAGGAATACATCCTCTTAATATACTGTCTTAGTTTTTTTGGGCTGCTAAAACCAAATACAATAAAACAGCTTATAAACAACAGAACTTTATTTATTACAGCTCTGGAGCCTGGGAAGTCCAAGACCAAGGTGCTAGCAGATTCAGTGTTTGATAAGAACCTACTTTCTCATAGATATTACCTTGTCACTGTGTCCTCACATAACAGAAAGGGACAATGCAGCTCTCTGTGGCCTATTTTACAAGGGCACTAATCCCATTTACAAGGGCTCCTCTCTCATAATCTAATAATCTTCCCAAAATCCCACGTAATTTCATCAAATTGGTGATTAGGTTTTCAACATATACATTTTCAGAGAACACAAACATTCTGACTGTAGCGTATACTATATTCTATAAATTGCTCCTTGCCAATACCCTGTAATCATGACCCCAACCGAATCTTATTGTCTAATGTAGCCTATCTAGGCTAACTATACCACTCATTAGTTAAGACTATGGGTTATGGCTGGGCCTGGTGGCTCACGCTTATAATCCCAGCACTCTGGGAGGCCAAGGTGGGCAGATCACCTGAGGTCAGGAGTTTGAGACCAGCCTGGCTAACATGGCAAAACTGTGTCTCTGCTAAAAACATACGAATTAGCTGGGCATGGTGGCACACAACCTGTAATCCCTGCTGCTAAGAAGGCTGAGGCAAAAGAATCATTTCAACCCAGGAGGCAGAGGCTGCAGTGAGTTAAGACTGCATTCCAGTTTGGGCAACAGAGTGAGACTCCATCAAAAAAAAAAAAAAAAAAAAAAAAAAAAGATTACAGGTTCTGAAACCTCACTTGCAGTTGTATATAAACGATTTAATAAACATACAGTGTTGAATACAAGGCCTGATATATAACAAATGCACAATAACCATTAGGTATTATTATTACTCTATTATATAGCATTTCTAAGATGTAGGGATGTCAAAGAGAGCAGAAATCTTAACAGAGGTGGAGCAGAAATCTTAACAGAGGTTAACATTTCTGCTATCAGGACACTTGCCCATAACTCCGTGGTGTGTTCCATGTTTGAGGCATGGGATTAATATACAATTAGTTCCTCTAGGTAGATTTATATATGTGCACGGGTGTGTGCGTGTGTGTGTGAGCACCTAATCATTGGGTCTTTCTTTGAGGTTACTTCAGTCTACATGACTTTGTTTTTTAATCCCACCTCCTTGTTTCACCCAACATAGCCTCCTTCTTTCTTTTTTTACTTATTCTAATTAATTTATCATGAACCAAATCCTAATATAGGTGACAAAAGTAGGGAAAGACATTTATGGAAACCAAATAGCAATCAAAGACATATTTCTCAGCAACATCTTTTGCCATCCAGTGCTAATGTAAAAAGCATGTTAATTCCTTTTTGTGGAGGACAGCAAACTTGTGTGGCTCTGTCCTTCACCCCTAATCTAACCTTCTGAAACATCATGCCCAGGATCAATGTTTGGAATACCCTAAAGTTCCATAACACATTAATATGTCAGGTGATTCCCCTTAGCAAGGTGTAAGTCAGACCCATCTCTGCTATGTAGCAAACACAGAAGAATCAGTGTCCCACCCACGACTTTTAACCTATGATTTTTAAAAAATTTTTTGAGACAGAGTCTCACTCTGTCACCCAGGCTGCAATTCAGTGGCATGATCTCGGCTCACTGCACCCTCCACCTCCTGGATTCAAGTAATTCTCCTGCCGCAGCCTCCTAAGTAGCTGGGACTACAGGCGCATGCCACCACACCTGGCTAATTTGTTATGTTTTTAGTAGAGATGGGTTTTTATCGTGGGGTAGTCTTGATCTCCTGACATTGTGATCCGCCCACCTTCGCCTCCCAAAGTGCTGGGATTACAGGCTTGAGCCACCATGCCTGGCCTAACATATGATGTTTTTTAGATAATTTTCCTTTTGAAAGAGAAGTTTCCTTTTTAAATCAACTCTAATTTTTTAAAGAATACTGGTCTGTGTCTCATGATAAACCATGAGGAAATCATACTCATCATAGTCGTTCTTATTTATTCTTGTTTTGTTTTCAGTTAAGGCTTTGTACATTATTCAACCATTAATCCCCTCAAGAGCTATAGGTTGATTACCTATATATTGCATTTCCAGGGTCTACTGAATCAAATATTTTACAGAAAAGGAGACTGAGCCCATCTTTCCAGAGTAGAAGGAAATAAACATATGACAGTTTGTTCCAGACTCCAGGTCTCCTCACCCCTCATTTGAAGAGAACTGCCTTTAAGTGGTCAGCTGTGAAATTTTAACAGAGTGGTGAGGTCTTCTGGGATTTCAGCTATACTGGGCTCTAGGAAAAATTGAAGAAAACAGGGATAGTAGAATTACATCTAGAGGATATTGGCATGGCCATTAACATATGATGACCAGAAATAGTGCCTTTCTTAGCACTTCTGTCCTATATCATAAACAGTTGAAGTCATTCTTAGTTTGAACTGCCATCATCAATATACAAGGCAGTCCAGTGAGAAGTGGTCACAGATCAGAAAGACAGATGGCAGGAGCCAGTGGCCATGAGGTTAGTGACAGTCATAGTTTCTGATCACCTGTCTGTTGAGAGAACCACAACCAGAAATCAGGGACAGTGTCTAGCCTCCCACCATCACCAGTTTTGGTGATAGGAACTAACCAGTACAGACCCTAACAGAGCCTGGGCTTCTGGGTAGAGCTCTGGAAGTGGCAGAAACCCAGAGCGTGTCCTACATACAGAAACTAGTCCAATAAACAGTGACATATACCATGTATACCTGATTCTTGGCCTATTGGGGGTGGGTGCAGCAAGGCCAAAGCTAAATCACACCAGGTAGTAGTTTGAACCTACTACTTACAGTGCATCTCAAACTTTAATGTACATATAAATTGCCTGGTGAGCTTCTTAAAATACAGATCCTGATTGTGCGAAGATGTGGGGCTGGGTTTATATTCTGCATTTCTAACAGACTCCCAGATGATGATACTGCTGGGCTGAGGGCCACACTTTTCTGCTGGAAAAGAAAAATACTACCTGCCTTGTTTGAAATTCACCACAGTATATGAGTGAAAGCTATAGGTTAGGAACATGAGTGCAGACTAGAAAAAATTAGTGCCTTGACTTAAGAGAGGCTAGGGAATGCAAAGTGACTTATAGTTAGTGGCTGTGCCGTCAGTGTCAGTCAGGGGCTTACAGAGTCCCAGGAGGTGAAGCTTGGGATTATGGGGTCAGAGTGACCTAGTACAACCATTTTCTGATCCCCTTGGGCAATGATAGTGTCAAAGATAGGAGGTAAAAGAAAGCTGCTCTCCTGGGATTCCTTGACCAACAGATTTGCTCTGAAATGATGTGTTCTCCATTGTGACAGAAGCAGTAACAGAGGACACGTATTGGCAGCACCTTTTCTGATAAGCCCATCTGTGTTCTGTTCATATCTCAGTTACATCATTTATCCTCTCCTGATGGGATACCCAAGTACAGAGCTGCAGATATACTGTTCTTTTATTATAGAAGCTATGTTAAGCTCAGGAAAGAGAAAAAATATCCGCCCATCCATGAAAAACCAGTGATCTATCTCATTGTTGCAAGAGAAAACTGAGCTCAGAGTAGTGAAAAATAACTTCAATGGCAATCTTTTTCTCCCCTAAAAATATCAGTTTCCTCTCCCATACCAGCCAACTGTCCATACTCTGCCAAATATATTAGAAGATGCCAGTACAAAGCTCCTACCACCTAAGAAGTAAATTAATAATCCAAGAATAGAGACAAGTTAGAAAAGTCAACAAATTAAGGCTCATGTTTTGAAACTGAGCACAATCCAAGTGGTTTTTATTATAGCTAATCTCAGTACTAATCCAGAGCACAGAAATTCTGATTTTGGTCCACATAATACAGGTAGCCATTATCTCAGAAAATAGATGTTTGGTAACTTCCAGAAGTTTTCCAGTTATGAAGTCTGATATTATGCACCAGGAATCTTTGTACTGCCAGCCGTTGTGGAGGATATTCAGAATAACAACGTATAGACTTTCCATGTCAGTTTACAGCATGCTTCATCTCCTACTATCTCCAAAAATGACAGCTTGATCATAATGTAATTATCTTTTGTCGTGAAGCTAGTGCATAATTTTATTTCCAGATGGGTTTATGTTGCTTATATTTAAACTCATTACTGGAAAAGCAGTCATGGAGCAAAATATAAATAAATAACCTAAAGGCAGACTATTATAAATTCCTTTAAAGAGGAGAGTCTAAGTCGAGGACTACAGGGAAAGCACTCCTGTCTGTTTTATGTCCTGCATATTCTACTGTTTGAAAGATAAATATCTCTGTTTTAAGAGGACAGAGATGGTTCTGAGTCAGTGGAGATGTTTCTATGGAAATGAAAAAATATGCAAATGCTGCTACAAAGAGCATGAAAGCATTCCTGCAACAGATAATTTGATGAGAGTGAGGTTGAGGGGACCATATTACACAAAAAGGAGATATGGATAAGCTGGTGTCAAGCCCATTGGAAGCATGCAGCTAAAACACCATGTTATATAAATGAATGGAAAAAATCATTATAGTTATAATCCCACAAATAGTATTCTTCATGCTTGTAGAGGAAGAGTTTATTTCCTATTCTGCTCCTACAGGGTCTTTGGTACATTTAGTTCTGTTGATTTCCATTTTTATTGAAATTGGTGGTATTTGCTTAAATTTTAAGTTCTGAAATATTCTATAATTTGATTTAGCAAGTCATAATGTTAAGACATTCTTGAGTTATGTCCTCCTTGTCCAATCGCATGGCCTTCAGAGGGTATTTGACTTACCATACAACTCTTAAGTACCATGTGCCAGGCCCTATGATAAAAAACAATTCAACTGGAGTTTTTGGGAGGGTGCATACAGGTTTTAATAAGAACCCCGATGAGAAAGCATTTTAACTTTAGAAAACACTTCACAATGGGATTTCAGCCAAGATGGCTGAATAGAAACAGCTCCAGAGTGCAGTTCCCAGTGAGAGCAATGCAGAAAACAAGTGATCTTCACATTTCCAACCAAGGTACCAGGTCCATTTCAATGGGACTGGTTGGACAGTGGGTGCAGCCCAAGGAGGGCAAACCAAGGCAGGGCGGGGTGCTGTCCCACCTGGGAAGTGCAACTGGATGGAGGATCGGGGACTCTTCCCCTCCGGCACTCTGGTTCAGATACTGCACTTCTCCCATGGCCTTTGTAACCCAGAGACAAGGAGATCCCTGCCAGGCTGAAAAGCACTACGAGTTACTAGCACACATCTGAGCAACACCTCCAGCCAATGCCACGGGTTGTCAGCACAGATCTGGGTGGATGTTTTGACTAGTGCCAAGAGCACCTGTGGTTCAGAACTTCCCACTCCCCAGAAAGAGGGGGAACTGAAAGCAGGGAGATAGGTGATGTGTCTGGGTGGGTCACACCACCAAAAAGACTAAGCATTCCTATACACCAATAACAGATAAACAGAGAGCCAAATCATTAGAGAACTCCTATTCAAAGTTGCTACAAAGAGAGTAAAATACCTAGGAATACAACTAACAAAGAATGTGAAAGGTCTCTTCAAGGAGAACTACAAACCACTGCTCAAGGAAATACAAGAGGACCCAAACAGATGGAAAAACATTCCATGCTCATGGTTAAGAAGAATCAGTATCATGAAAATGGTCATACTGCCCAAAGTAATGTATAGATTCAATGCTATCCCCATCAAGCTACCATTGACCTTCTTCAGATAACTGGAAAAACCACTTTCAACTTCATATGGACCCAAAAGAGAGTCCACATAGCCAAGACTGTCCTAAGCAAATAGAACAAAGCTGGAGGCATCATGCTACCTGACTTCAAACTATACTACAAGGCTACAGTAATCAAAACAGCATGGTACTGACACCAAAACAGAGATATAGACCAATGGAACAAAACAGAGGCCTCAGAAGTTATGCCACACATCTAGAACCATCTGATCTTTGATAAACCTGACAAAAGCAAGCAATGGGGAAAAGATTCCCTGTTTGATAAATGGTGTTGGGAAAACTGGCTAGCCATGTGCAGAAATCAGAAACTGGACCCCTTCCTTAACCCTACACTAAAATTAACTCCAGATGGATTAAAGATTTAAACATAATACCTAATATCATAAAAACCTTAGAAGAAAACCTAGGCAATACCATTCAGGACATAGGCATAGGCAAGGACTTCATGACTAAAACACCAAAAGCAATGGCAACAAAAACCAAAATAGACACATGGGGTCTAATTAAACTTAAGAGTTTCTACACAGAAAAGAAACAATCATTAGAGTGAACCAGCAACCAACAGAATGTGAAAAAAAATTTGAAATCTACCCATCTGGCTAATATCTAGAATCTACAAAGAACTAAAGCAGATCTACAGGAAACAAACAAACCCATTCAAAAGTAGGTAAAGGATACTTTTCATAAGAAGACATTTATTAGGCCAGCAAACATATGAAAAAATGTTCAACATCACGGGTCATTAGAGAAATGCAAACCAAACCACATTAAGATACCATCTCACGCCAGCTAGAATGGTGATCATTAAAAAATCTGGAGACAACAAATGCTGGAGAGGATGTGGAGAAACAGGAATACTTTTCCACTATTGGTGGGAGTGTAAATTAGTTCAACCATTGTGGAAGACAGTGTGGCAATTCTTCAAGGATCTAGAGATAGATATTCCATTTGACCCAGCAATTCCATTACTGGGTATATACCCAAAGGATTATAAATTTTTCTATCATAAAGACACATGTACATGTATGTTCATTGAGGCACTGTTTACAATAGCAAAGATCTGGAACCAACCCAAATGCCCATCAATGACACACTGGATAAAGAAAATGTGGCACATATACACCATGGAATACTATGCTGCCCCAAAAAAGGATGAGTTCATGTCCTTTGTAGGGACATGGATCAATCTGGAAACCATCATTCTCAGCAAACTGACACAAGAACAGAAAACCAAACACTGCATGTTCTCACTCATAGGCAGGTGTTGAACAATGAGAACATATGGGCACAGGGAGGGGAACATCACACACTGGGGTTTGTTGGGGGCCTGGGGAGGAACAGTGGGGGCTGGGGAAAATGGGGAGGGACAACATTAGGAGAAATGCTTGATGTAGGTGATGGGGGGATGGAGCCAGCAAACCATCATGGCATGTCTGTACCTGTGCAATAATCCTTCAAGACCTGCACATGTACCCAAGAACTTAAAGTATAATATAAAAAGTGCCTTATAGTGATGGTGATGTTCGACTTGAGTTTTGAAGAAAGTAGTCATGTGGATTAGCATGTGGATACTGCTATTTCTAAAAGGAAGAGGAAAGACATATCAGGAGAGGTGATGCTTAGTGTTTATGTGTGTAAATGCTGGCCAATGTAGGGATGTCTCATCTTTCTGAGTTGCACTTGTTTTTTGTTTTGTTTTGTTTTGTTTTTATAATAAGCTATGAGGTAGACCTTTTAGGCTATCAAGAGAGCTAGATACCAGTCTAGTATTATTCTATTCCCTATTCATCATGACTTTGAATAATGTTACCTTATATTTACATATTCACTTTGGCTCCAGCCTTTTTTTCAGTATACTTCTCCCCCTCTTTTAGATATTGGAACAGATTTAGACCGCTAACCTTTGTATGAAATAGTTACAGAGTTTTCTCAAAACAAGACATGTGTTTCAAAGGGAGAGATTACACTGATCGTTGGTATAGCCTCTCTGAAGGCAGGTATAATTTGTGGTGATGACACTAACAGTAAATGCATTATCTCATAAATAAATAGGAAAAGTAGACAGATTTTTTTTTTCTTTCCTCTTTTAGCAACATTGAAATACAAATTTTCACATTTTTTGAACAAAAATGTATCATAGAAACTTAGAAAATATCACGTGTTCTATCTGCTGTAATGCTGTGGAATGCACATTGTTCAGAAAGGTGCACATAGATCTTAATGGTACTTACTTAACTCATAGTTTATTTTTCCATTCTTCTCAAAACATAGAAAAAGAATTAATGTTATGGTATTAAAGAAGCTATTCAGCCTATAAAGGGGAACTAGAGCCAGAGTCTCTTGAGATAGGTACTGTCCTCTCCTTCTGTATTAGTCTGTTCTCACACTTCTATAAAGTAATGTCTGAGACCTGGTAATGTATTTTTTAAAAAAAGAGAGAGAGGGAGATCTAATTGGCTCACAGTTCCACAGGCTGCACAGGAAGCATAGCTGGGGAGGCTTTAGGAAACTTGCAATCATGGCAGAAGGTCAAGGGGAAGCAGGCATGTCTTTACATGGCCAATGCAGAAGGAAAAGAGATGGGGAGGTGCCATATACTTTTAAATAACCAGATCTCATAATAACTCTATCATGAGAACAGCACCAAAGGGTGAAATCCATCCCTATGATCCAATCACTTACCATCAGGCCCCACCTCCAACATTGGGGATTACAATTCAACATGAGATTTGTACAGGGACACAAGTCCAAGCCGTATCATTCTGCTCCTGGGCCTTCCCACATCTCATGACCTTCTCATATTGTAATATACAATCACCTCTTCTTAATAGTTCCCCAAAGTTTTAACTAATTTCAGCCTTAACTCAAAAGTTCACAGCCCAAGTCTCATCAGAGACAAGAGTTGTCCCTTTAACCTATGAGCCTATAAACTTAAAAACAAGTTAGTTACATCCAAGATGCAATGTGGGTACCGTATAAGTATAGGCCCCATGCCAGTCTGAAACACAGCAGAGCAATCACTACATCTTGAAACTCCAAAATAATATCTTTTGACTCTGTATCTCACAATCAGGACATCCTTGTACAAGGGGTGGGTTCTCAAGGCCTTGGGCAGCTCTGCCTCAGGGGCTCTGCAGGGCTCAGTACCTACAACTGCTTTCTCAGGCTGGCACAGAGTGTCTGCGGCTTTTCCAAGTGCATGGTGCAAACTGTTGGTGGATCTATCATTCTGGGGTCTGGAAGGCAGTGGCCTCCTCACAGCTCCACTAGGCAGTGCCTCAGTGGGGACTCTGTGTGGGGGCTCCAACCCCACATTTCCCCTCTGCAAGGCTCTAGTAGAGATTCTCCATCAGGGCATTGCTCCTGCAGCAGACTTCTGCCTGGACACCCAGGCTTTTGTATTATCTTTTGAAATCTAGGTGGCAGCTCCCAAACCTTATCTCTTATACTCTGTGCACCCACGGGCTTAATTCCACATAAAAACTGCCAAGGCTTTTGGTTTGCACCCCCTAAAGCAATGGCCCAAGCTGTACCATTTAGCCATGGCTGGTGCAGGAGTGGCCATGATGCAAGGACCAGTGTCCCTAGGCTGCACAGAGCAATGTGGCCTTGGGCCTAGCCCATGAAACCATTCATTCCTCCTAGGCCTCCAGGGCTGTGGTGGGGAGAGTGCTGCCATGGAGGTCTCTGAAATGCCTCCAAGGTCTTTTTCCAATTATTTTGGCTATTAGGACTTGCATTCCTTTTAGTTATGCAAATTTCTGCAGCTAGCTTGAATTGCTCCTTTGATAATGGGCTTTTCTTTACTACCACATAGCTGAGCTGCAAATTTTCCCAACCTTTATGTTCCACTTCCTTTTTAAATATAAGCTCCAATTTCAGGTCATTTAACTGCTCATAAATATGGGCATTAGGCTGCCAGAAGCAGCCAGACTATTCCTTGAACGCTTTGTTGCTTAAAGATTTCTTCCACCAGATATCCTAAATCATCACTTTCAAGTTCAAAGTTTCACAGATCCATAGATCAGGGGCACAATGCAACCAACTTTTTACTAAAGTTAGCAAAAATGACTTTTGCACCAGTTCCCAATATGTTTCCCACCTCTATCTGAGACCTCCTCAGCCTGGAGTTCATTGTGTATATCACTATCAGCATTTTGGTTACAACCATTCAACAAATGTCTAGGAAGTTCCAAACTTTCCCTCATTTTCCCATCTTCTTCTGAGCCCTACAAACTGTTCCTACCTGTTCGCATTACCCAGTTCCAAAGCTGCCTTTACATTTTCAGGTATCTTTCTAGCAATGTCTCACTCCTGGTACCAATTTTCTGTATTAGTTTGTTCTTGTACTACTATAAAGAAATTCCTGAGACTGGGTGACTTATAAAGAAGAGATTTAATTCACTCATGGTTCCACAGGCTACACAGGAAGCATGACTGAGGAGGCTTCAGGAAACTTACAGTCATGGCAGACAGTGAAGTGGAAACAGGCACGTCTTCACATGCCAACACAGAGAAAGAGGGGAAGTTGCCACATACTTTTAAACAACCAAATATTATGAGAACTCTATCATGAAAACAGCACCAAAGGGGAAAAGCAGTCCCCATGATCCAATCACCTCCCAGCAGGCCCCACATCCAACATTGGGGATTATAATTCGACATGAGATTTGGGCAGGGGCACAAATCCAAAGCACATCACCTTGTCATGGTGTAGTATGAATAGGTAGGCCAATGAGTATGGAGCTCTGATTTATAAAATTAGAAAATATATACACTTGAACAGTATTTGGGAAAGAAGCTAGGCTACATGAGAATATAGACAACTGAAGAAGAGATCAAACTATCCTATTAAACAAGAAAGGTCATAAATACATTGAAATGAAAACCATAATAATTGGTGTATACCTTCCCTAAGCTGGCCTAAAGGGTTTAATTATATAGACATAATGTGTCCATATATGTATGAATTATTGTATAAACATAGCATAATGGAGCACCTACAGCAAAATAGAGTGTAAAATACATCAGTCTCTAGTAAAGCAGTCTATTCAGTTCGCTGTTATTCCGAGCAATAGAGGTCTCAGAGGAACTGCTTTTCATACTCCAAGTTCAGAAAAATGAATCTATGTAATTGGAGGACTCCACAGGGTAAGGCATAGAACTTTTAACCTTTTTAGTAGAAGGACTGAAAAGTATAACATGGAAAGATAGATTTTCTCTTTAAATCTAAATGACTTTCAGGTGGTTACACCAAAGTGCTCTAAGACCATCCGAGATTAAATGACATTTCTGAAGCCAGGGCACATGGTGCACAAGAAAGAGACACTGTCGGAAGTAGGCCTTCCACTGAACTGCAACAACTCAACAACCTAAAGTAGAGGATTGAGTAGAAACCACCACGGGAATTAAAAATTTGCTTTTCTATCTTTAGGAAAATAAAACTCATGTTAATGAGTTATGGTATAGCATTTTCAAATCTGTGTGGGAAGAATTACTACTAGTGAGACAATAATAGATATTATAATTGTGCCTTCAAATACATGGTATAATTTTTTTATAGACTCCAAATTGTATAAATAGTTAAGACCAGAAGTTATTCAATACAATGCCAGCAGTGCCAGTTCACTTTTGTATTTCGATAAGTTGTATTGCATTTGTAACTGTCCCCTTACTAGACACCATTGAACCAGGGGTTTTATTTTTTTCCAGTTAGTTCTATTTGTTAAACATTCTTAAAAATGTCCTCTAACATTTGAAAAAAAAAAAAAAAAAAAAAAAAAAAAAAAAAAAAAAACAAGAAAAATATAACACTGGTGATAAATTACAAGTGTCAGTTTAACTTAAACAAACTAAGGCTACTGTTAGTACTCATGTGAGGTATTATATTTAGTGTTTGAATTAGAACTCATGAAGGCCAGGATTATTATTCTTAAATCCAATAACCTAGATAGCTTGGGACTATTTACTCTGATCTGCTAAAACAGAGTGATCTTATCTGACATTACAGAAAATATTATTATGTATTTTATATTTTATTAATATTTTAATAATAGTAGGGGAAAATCTCAGTGATATTGCTGGATTAGTTCCAGACCATCTCAACAAGGGAAATATGGCATTAAAGCAAGTTATGCATTTTTAAAAATTTTCTAGTGCATATGAAAGTTATGTTTACACTATACTGTAGTCTAAAGTGTGCAACATTATCTCTAAAAAGCAATGTACGTACCCTAATTAAAGAATGCTTACTAATAAAAACTCTAACAATCATCTGAGCCTTCAGCAAACCATATCATTTTGCTGGTGGAGTATCTTATCTCAATATTGCTGCTCGTTGATTAGGTTGGAGGTTGCTAAAGGTTGAGGTAGCTGTGCCAATTTGTTAAAATAAGGTAAGAATGAAGTTTGCTGCATTGATTAACTCATACTTTCACTAAAATTTCAGCATTTTATCCACAGTAGTAGAAGTTTTTTCAAAACTGTAGTCAATCCTCTCAAACGCAGCCACTGCTTTATCAAGTAACCTTATGTAATACTCTAAACCCTTCACTGACATTTCAACAATGTTCACATTATCTTTACAAGGAATAAATTCCATCTCAAGAAAAATAACTTTCTTTGCTCACCCATAAGGAGCCACTCCTTATTTGTTCAAATTTTATCATGAGATTACAGCAGTTCATTCACATCAGGCTCCACTTCTACTTTCAGTTCTCTTACTGTTTCCACCACATTTGTAGTTACTTCCTCCACTAAAGTCTTGAACCCTTCAAAGTCATCCATAAGGATGACAACCAACTTCTTCCAAATGCCGGTTAGTGTGACATTTCCACCTTCTCTCATGAAAATCACAAAATGTTTTTCATGGCACATAGAATGGTAAATCCTTTCTAAGTGGTCCATTTTCTTTGCCTGGATCCGTATGAAAAATCGCTATAGCAGTTATAGCCTTATAAAATGTATTTCATACATAATAGGACTCGAAATTCAAAGTTACTCCTTGATCCATGGACTACAGAATAAATGCTGTGTTAGCTGGCATGAAAACATTATTCATCTCCTTGTATATCTCCATCAGAGTGCTTAGGTGACAAGGTGCATTTTCAATGAGCAGTAATATTTGAAAAGAAACTTCTAAGTAGTAAGTCCCAACAGTGGACTTAAAATACTCAGCAAATCATGCCATAAAAAGATATGCTATTACTTGGGCTTTGTTGTTTCATTGATAGAACATTGGTAGAGTAGATTTAGCGTAATTCTTAAAAGCCCTAGTATTTTTGGAATGGTCAATGAGCATTGGCCTCAACTTAAAGTCACTAGCTACATGAAGCTCTAACAGAACAGTCATCCCATTCTTTGCAGCATTGAAGCCAGACATTAACTTCTCCTCTCTAGCCATGAAAATCCTAGATGACATCTTCCTCTAAAAAAGGCTGTTTTGTCAATATTGAAAATCTGTTGTTTAGTGCAGCCATATTCAACAAGTATCTTAGTGATATCTTCTGTGTAACTTGCTGCTTTCTCTGTATGTTTATATGGAGATGGCTTCTTTCCATAAACCTGATGAACCAACATCTGCTAGCTTCAAACATTTCTTCTGCAGTTTCCTCATTTCTCTCGGCCTTCATACAATTAGAGTTAGGATTTTGCTTTGGATTAAGGGATATTGTGAGTGGTTTGATCTGTTCAAACCACTAAAACTTTCTTTATATTAGTATTAAGACTGTTTCACTTTATCATTTCTGTGTTCACTGGAGTAGTGCTTTCAATTTCTTTCAAGAACATTTCCTTTGAATTTACAACTTGGCTCTTTTTGGTGCAAGAAACCTATCTCAGCTTTCAACATGCCTTCCTCACTAAGCTTAATCATTTCTACCTTTTGAATTAAAGTGACAGATGTGTGACTCTTTCTTTCACTTCAACACTTAGAAGCCACTATAGGGTTATTAACTGGCTTAATTTTAGCATTGTTCTGTCTCAGGGAATAGGGAGGCCCAAGGAAAGGAAGAGTGGGGAATGGCCTGCCATTGGAGCAGTCAGAATACCCAACATGCATTGATTAGGTTCACCATCTTACATGGGCATGGTTCCCTGTGCCCCAAAATAATTAGGATTGTAACATGAAAGATCACTGATAACAGATCACTATACTGATGATGATGATGATGATGATGATGATGTAGTTTACAATACTGTGAGAATTACTAACATGTGACACAGAGAAATGAAGTAAGCACATTCTATTGCAAAATGGCACAGAAAGACTTGCTTAGTACAGGGTTGTCACAAACTTTAATTTAAAAAAAAAACACACACACAACAAAATATCTGCTAAGTGTAGTAAAACAAAGCACAATCAAACAAAGTATTCCCATATAGGATGAAGAGGCCTTTTCTTCAGAAATTAAGCAAATCTGACAACCAAGGTGATACGTTATATAAATTAGATATCAATTAAACCTTTGTAGGGCAGGTTCCAAGCTCTTAGAGTAAAAGTATCCTTAATCTGAAGCTAGGGACACTAGTCTGTGTCACACTGAAAATCATCATTTTATCCATTTCAGGATATTGCCTGGTCAAATAAATACCATGTGCCTCATTTCATATTATTGCCTTGAATAATAGTCTAATACAAGGTTTTATAATGCCTTAAAGGGTAATGCATCTATTCTTCCCAAGAGTTAAGAAAAAATAAGAGGTAGAATATTTTGGGAGATTCTTATAATGTCCTACCTCTTGCCCTTTTGGCTGTCAAATGACAATCTTTTCTTCACATGCTGTATTAGATTCCTAGGGTTACCATAAGAAAGTGACACAGCTGGATGGCTTAGAAGAATATAAATTTATACTCTCACAGTTCTAGAAGTTTGAAGTCTAAAATCAAGGTATCAGCAGGGCCATGCTCCCTTTAAGAACATCTTTGCTTCTTTCTAGCTTCGGGTGGTGACTATCAATCTTTGGTGTTCTTTGGTTTCAGGTGCATTACTTCAGTCCCTGCCTTTATTGCATGGCACTTTTTCTGGGTGTTTTTGTCTTCACATGATATTTTCCTCTTCTTATGAAGAGATCAGTCATGTTGAATTAGGCTCCACTGTAATGACCTTATCTTGATTTGATAATATAGGCAAAGACTTTATTTCAACATAAGATCATACACACAAGTACTGATGGTTAAGACTTTTCAAGGTCTCTTTTGTGGGGTATATAATTCAACCCATAACACGAGAAAACTAGATAAACTAGGAGACCTTGGGCTATTACATTCTCAAGAGCTGGATATGAGGAGAAAACAAAGTCATTGTGTAGATATATAATGATTCAAAACCATCCTGCCTTGAAGAGTTTAGGCAAGAATTTCTGGATGATTAGAAGATCTCAAAATTTCTGTTTAAGTTCATTTTGAATTCTACTTATTAAGACTATAAAACAACCATAGCACTTTACAGATATACCTAGACCGAATAAGCCTTGTTTATCTTACTAGAATGTAGAGAGAGCTTATATCAGCAGAAAATTATGACCTTGCTTTTTTTCTTCTTTTAGCTAATTCTCTCACAGCCCAAATCAGAGTTCATTACTGCCACCCCATAATAGCCAAATGCTAAAACTGCAAAACCCCAGTTATGAATATAGCTTTATGATACTATATTTTAAAAATACCTCCATATGTTATATTAATAAACCTTTTCCAGCCAAATCTTAACAAGCCTACTTGAGGCTGAACTTCTTACTGTATAATGTACATCCACTATAAAACTATGTATTTTCATGGCAAAAAAGGAGGCCATATTGGATTTTTTCTAACAAGGTTAATGTCTTAGTCCATTTTGTAATGCAGTAAGAGAATGCCACAGACTGGGCAATTTATAATAAATAGAAATTTATTTATCATAGATCTAGAGAATGGGAAGCCCAAGACCAAGGAGCCAGCATCTGGTGAGGGCCTTCTTACTGCATTATAACACAGTGTAAGTCATCCTATGTCTGAAGGGCAATAAGAGGGTAAGACAGAGAGAGGGAGAAAGAGGAAGAGGAAGAAAATCCACTCCCACAATAACAAACCCTTTTTTACAATAACAAACCCACTCTCACGATAATGATATTTGTCCATTCATGAAGGCAGAGGCCTCAAGACCTAAACATCTCTTAAAGATCTCACTTCCAAATGCCACTGCAATGGCAGTTAAGTTTCAGCATGAGTTTTGGAGGGGATAAACATTCAAGGCATGGCAGTTGGTATCAAAAGTTCCCTTCCACCAGAGTGCATTTAATTAAGGCCTGTACTGTTGCCTCAATTCCTTTCTGAAATGAAGAGAAAAATGAATAAATTTGTTTATATTTCAACTATTTGATATTTGATTTGGGACAACAAAAGAAAAAAATAAGTGGAAGGGAAAGGTGAATACAAATCCACATTTCTCCTAATAATAAATTTGTATCTACAGTTTCCTCTGCTGAGTGTCTGTATCAGTCCATTTTCATGTTGCTGGTAAAAACATACCCAAGACTGAGTAATTTATAAAGAAAAGCTGTTTAATGGACTCAGTTCCACATGGCTGGGGAGGCCTCACAATCATGGCAGAAGGTGAAAGTCACATCTTACATTGGTGGCAGGTGAGAGAGAATGAGAACCAAGGGAAAGGGGTTTCCACTTATAAAACCATCAGATCTCGGGAGACTTATTCACTACCATGAGAGCAGTATGGTGGAAACAACTCCCATGATTCAAGTATCTCCCACTGGATCCCTCCCACAACATGTGGGGATTATGAAAGCTACAATTCAAGATGAGATTCGGGTAGGAACACAGCCAAACCATATCAGTGCCAGACCCACATACCACAAATCTGGGCATGTGTCCACTATATGGATCTCAAAATTAATGTATCTAAATCAAAATTTATAATATTTATCTATGCCCAGCTTCTTCTCTCATATAACATCTATGTCACTGAATTGTATAACCACCAAAGCTATAAACCTACATATAATTCTTATCTTTCCCTTGGTCCTCACATTGTTTATCAACAGATTTTATGAATTCCACCTCATAAATATTTCTCAAATATGTTTCCTTTCTCCCCCTCCACAGCTGCTTCTTTAGTTTGGATCCTTATGTTTCTCACTTGGGTTATTACAACAGCTTTCTAATTGCCTCCAATCATGTCTTTCTCTCTTTTATTCACCACATTATAGCCATGCAAATATGATCAAATTGAGTTGCCTCAATATTTCTTCTCCACTATTGTACAATTTATTCATTTAATTATTCAGCCAATATGTAATGAGTGTGTACACTAACCCAAACATTGAGGGAATGGTGGGTAATTTGTTATTGTTGATCCTGTTCAAAATTACAAACAAGAATGTTGTGATGGAAAAGCTTTAATGTTATGAAAGTATAAGGCAGAAGTGCCCGATTTAAATGGAGGACGATAAAGTCAGAAAATAAGAGAAGCTCAGTTTCCAACCTTGAAGAAATCCAACATTTAAAAATTGGGTAAAGTAGTATGGGCTTATAAGGAAACCTGAGTTGCAGTCAGAGTCATTGCGTGGTAGCAGAGAGGCTTAATTAAGAGAGCATTTCAAGGAGAGTGGTCAGCTGTGTCAAACTCTTCTGAGAGGCCAAATAAGACAAGGGTCTAGAAAATACCCCTTGGATATAGTGGAGGTAATAAGCATCCTTAGAAATAGTGGATTGTGTGAACAAATTAGAGTACAGATTGGACTGAGCTAAAGAGACAGTATGATCTGAGAAAAAGGATGCAGTAGAGCTGAAACTTTCAAGAGCCTTTTTATTTAGCCTGGCTCCTGGCCTCCTCTCTATCTTTTTTCATCATGTCCTACCTACTGTATTCTCCCTCCATGCCAAATGCAGCCCTTACGGTCACAACACATGACTTGTAATTTTCTCAAAGTTCCACAGTCTCCTTTGCCTCAGGGCCTTAGAGTATGCTGTTCTCTCTGCCTGGAGGGCCTTCCGTTTTCTCTTAGCTGGACTGTTCCTATTTCTCATTCAAGAGTCAGCTCAAATGCCACTACCTCAAGAAACCTTTTCTAAAACCCATTCCAGCCTCGTACTACTAGTGTCACCACCACAGCCTATGTTCTTTTTATACGTTTGTGCATAATATCCCATGCATACCCCTAAGGTTATCCTTACAAAAGACTCAACTTTGAATCTGCTGATCTATTTTTCCCACAAGATTGTAAGTTGCAAGATAGTAGGAACTTTATGCAATCAGAATATGTATGGAGAATGAATGATTATTTCAATCTGCTGTCTGTGACATAAGAAGCTATGTCTCTGGTTGCCCTGCCTATGGGGTAGCCAGTCTCTCTATTCCTTTACCTTCTTAATAAACTTGCTTTCACTTTACTCTATGGAATCACCCTGAATTCTTTCTTGCATGAGATCCAAGAACCCTCTCTTGGGGTCTGAATCCAGATTTATTTCTGGTAACATCTTCCTGGTGAACCCCAAAGGGATAATACTGAGGAGATCCCTGACCCAAAGGAAATATACTGAAACACCAATTGGCTAACTTTGGGTAAGTTGTGGGGTACCCAGGAAAAGGATGGAATTGGGTTACAGGCCCTAACTTAGGGAAGTTAGAATTTCTCCTAAGACAAAGTGGGTTAAAGGCACCTTTTAAAAAAGGCAAGCATGCTTGATTAAACCAACTTAGGAGGGTTAAAATTCTTTCTAAGAGTTATGAGGTTAGAGGCCCCTCTCAGTAAAGTTCCTTTTGGCTAAAAACGGATTTGGCACTATGGAATGCTAATCCCTATTCTCTTTGGATTATATTTTTATATAAACCTCTACATTCCAATTTTTTTCCTATAGCTCAATGAAGAAACAAACAAAAATGGGAGGAAACTGTACATTTCTGAATTTCAAAACAAGTATGGAGAGTTATCTTCCTCAAGACATGCAGATTATCATTTGTTCAAATTATAAACTCCAAAATTGAAGATATTGACATATGAGATAATCAGAACAAGTAATGCAGTCAATGGTGTGTGTGTTTGTGTGTGTGTGTGACAGAGAGAAAAATAGGAAAAAAAAGAAATGATGGTGGAAATAATTATTTAAAAGCAAATGCTTTTTAAAAACCCATTTTTTTTCACAAATGATTTAGTGACTAGTATAATTGTGATTAAAGTAGAAAACAAAAGAGGAAATCAGAATTAGCTTCCAAAGTGTTTTGCTTCCAGTGTAGGCAACTCTGATACAGCAGATTATTAATGTAACTTAACACTAGAGCAATGCTCTTTTATAATAATCTCAAACACTACAAATAAGCGTGGCTGTCTTCAATGTGTGGAAAGCAATACATTAAATAAATAATTACATGTGCAGTTGAATTGGGAATGAGCCCACATCTTGAGTTTTGAAATAAGTTTCGATCATTCCAGAGTAGCTCCTAGCATTTGTCCTGGTCCCTGGCCCCACACTCCTTCTCAAGGAGGTAGAGGGGGCAAGTTCAGCTCAGAGTCCAGGGGTGTTAGAAAGAATTCGCCCAGCTCAGTGTAACAAAGGGAAGGTAGAAAAGGATGCTTCACCTCACACTGCTAAAACTTTGTGTTCTACTTAAGAAGATTACCCTGCTCGGCTTATGTAGATATCAGAGAAAAAGCAACCTTGGGAAAAGATCTTTACAGACATATCCAAAAAAATTATCATACACAATTAACAAACAACAATATGATTTTCTTCCTCTGCAGCATAGCCACATACTATTCCCAGGCTTGGGGATAGTGGCAATCAAGGAAAATGTATTACCCTCTTTCAGGCTCAGATTCCTAAACAATTGGCATTCTCTGAGCTATGGAATGCCTTGTTCTGCCTCTCTAGGTTGGGCATTTATGACTGTAATTGAATGGGAGGTGTAATGTTCAAGTACTTCTTAAGAGGCAACCAAAAGGAGAAATAAGTATGAGCTTCTCACTTGTTCAGGAGCCTGCAGGTTCCATAAAAGTGCCCCTTTAATAATGACCAAGTTATCAATTCTAAGTATCTTATGAAATTATTAAACTCAACTACAATTACTACAGCTAATAAAGTTAGTGAAGAGCACATACCAGCAGTAATTGTGTGGCAGAATGATTAAACAGCAGACTGCAATAATTATTCTAATCCATCTTCAGAGATGTAACTGAAGCTCTAACAATCAAATCAATCAATTGGTAAAAAAGAGCACTGAGGGGGAAAAATCAATGAAAAATGAGTTTCACGACAAAGCAATAAATCAATCTGAGATAACTGTGATACATCATTGTACAAAAAAATGTGGTATGATACTCGTTATTGCAATTAAATACCAAAGCAATGTTTTCATTGTCTCTAATTCCAGCCCAACATGGAGAAGAACATATTTTTTGCCTTTGTGGAATCTAAATAAATACTCAGGATTCAATTTACATTCACAATGAGTATGAACTCTAGCTTGTGAACAATATTCACAAGCGAGTATAAACGTCCCCTTTTATGTTGCTTTTTTAACTCAAGTTCAGAAAAGTGAACTTTTGCAAAGTTACAGGGCAACTAAATGGTGAAGTCAAACCTCACACTCAAGTTTTTTATTCTGTTCCAAACTGCTTCTCACTTGACACTTCATTTTCAACGTTTTGGTTGTCTAATTAGTTATATATAAGGAATGTTAGCATATCTCATTGGCCTCACCTGCCAAACATTTCAAAATAACATTTATTTTAATCTCATTTTCCAAGCAAAACTCAAAGTTAGTGAGTACAGGAAAGATGAATATGAATTTCTTTTGAGTGGTTTATAAAATCATCTTATTATTTTAAAAATTGAAATTACTAAATAATGGCAGAAAGGAGAAATATCATGGGTTCCCAGTATCACAGCCAGGTTAAGTAACTTGCTAGGACTCACAGGACTCAGAATAGAGTTGTACTCATGGCTATGCTTTATTGCAGAAGGATACAAAAATATCAGCCAAGGGAAAAGGTGCATGAGGTCCAGAGAAAACCAAATTCAGGCTTCCAAAAGTCTCCTCCTCCCGGTAGAATGACACTTGATACACCAAATTCCTCTACCAACAAATTATGAAATGTTGTCTATCAGGAAAATTCATTAACTATTTAGCACCCAAAGTTTTTACCTGGAGCTGATTACTTAGGCTCCGTCTACTAAACACATATTAAATTCCACACTCCCAGAAGGCACACAGGCATTCAACATAAATTATGTTATTTGCACAGTTTAGGCACAATGAGGCTTTCTTATCAGAAATGATAGGAATCTTTCAAAAATCCGTGTTTCCATGCTTTACGCAAAGGCTAACTTTGTAAACGGGACTTCAATGATTGGAAAGCCTGCTATGCTAACATTTTTCTAAGCAGATAACTTTTGTCATGATTTTTTATATTATTTTTTTCTTCTCCATCTTTCTTTCCTTCTCTTTATGAGAACTGGAAACTAAGACTGCTGTGATCCATTTTAGCTAATGTATTAGGCAAGTCAGACATGCATTACCACCTTGCATTTCCTGGTTAGCTTGCCACTTTTCTTATAAAAGTGTGGCCATGATTCCTTCTGAGAATCAAACTTTCTGGAATCTCAACCTTATGGTCTCTCTCATTTCTCTTAGTAGCTTCCAGGCACTGATGAATCCCGTTTTGGAGCTTCTAACCTAGGTGTCCCTTTGAGTGGGAAGAACTATTTGGTATCTGCCCTTCATGACTCACGGGACTCACTGTTCACTTCAAACGGAGTTCCCAGGAATTCAAAATTGCTCATGGAGGGAGTTCAGATATACATATTCTCTTGCAAAACTATCAAGCCCTTCTAAAGCCTTAAACAGAAGCACTAGGTGGCAGCTCTGGATTAGCCCTTTAAAATACATTCGAAGGAGGCAAGGAATATTGCCTCCAGGGAGAAGCAGATAACATGAAGGGAAAGTACAGATTGGAGGGCAAGGAAGAATGAGAGAAAGTAGTTTAAAGAAAGAGACAAAAACATAGCCAAAAGGCATCCTCAGGTTAAGATAATCCTAAATCAGAGAAGATTCAGAGCTGAAATGGTAATAAAACCCAAAAGTCATGAGAGAGAGAAACATTACTTCACAACTCTCTTCATTAAATATTTCATACATTCAACCAGCCTGATTATCCTGTGTAGGAGGAGGAAATGACTATTTAAGAGACTATCTACATATCAACCTGTTAACACCACACACATACTAGCCAATGACTAACGAATTCTTTGAACTGAAACACATTTTTATCTTCAATTCAGTTTGATTTGTGTATATCTACTCTTATGAGTACTGAACAACAAATTCATAGAGTTTTTGTTGGGGGGGGGGCGTTGTCTTTGTTTCATTGAGAAAGATTTGCTCCTTAAACTGTGAAAAACAGCCTTACTTTCAACATTGCCTCCCTCATTGTCTCCATCTTTCCTCCCAAGGATACGTTTTTTGCCATCTCCTGCATCTTACCCTATCTATTCCCCTTTTCCTTCTCTTGATGCCCAAGTTCCTATAATCCCTGGTGACTTCTGCCACCCCCCCTCCCCTTTACAGCCACGTTCCCTGTTTTTTAAGTCCTTGAATAAATGGCATTTCTTCATTAGGGGTTGGGCCTTGCTTAGGTCCTTGTTGGAAATACTTTATTTTACCCATGGCTGGGAATTTCCGTGGAATCAGGCCCACTCAGCTGTGTCAGCTGAATATTGTCTTTGACTTAGCATGTTAATAAAAAATGAGATTTGTTTTTTTGTAATTTAAAATTGGAGTTGTTATGGGAAAACAAGCCTGCAAAACCATGTTTAAAAATTTTTCTATTGTGTTACCTGCTTAACAGGCATTCAGAGAGAAAAGGCAAGGAGCCAAGGGGTTTCCAAAAGGAGCCGAAAGCTGCTGATCCAGTTCAAAATAGACAGAAAGGATTTTTTAAACAAATTGTACACAAAATAAAAACCATCCCAGTGAGAATCTTAAAAAGAGGAACTCTAACTGACTTTTCATAAGACAGCCAGGTGCTCTCCATTCTTTGGTAGTGAGCTTACTGTGTGACAATCCTTTTTCACTGTGGTTTGACTCACAGGGGAGAAAGTCAGAAATAAAGAAGGGAAGAGCCAGTATTTTGATGTCTGTCTGCAAAAGGATATGGAACTGCCTCATTCTAATAAGGAAACTGCTAAATGAAGACAGCTACAGGCTCTTTAAAACTCAAAAATACGTTTGGCTCGGAAAGAACTAAAGCAACACAGCTAGCTGGAAAAAGCAGTGAAAATCAAGGCAATGCATTCTGCAACCCTCCCTGTTCAGATTTTCTGTTCCCCCCAAGTTTCTCATGCTAATAAAAGCTGAGGATCACTTTGCACCCCCAAATTAGATAACAAGTGACATAAACGTTAATTCCATTGACTCTGTATGTAAGAACTAGGAACTCTTTACAGAATATTTGTTCACTAAGTTTTGATGATTTATGTAATTCATAATTATTCTAAAGTAGCAAAATTTAAGGTGACCCTGTGTATCTATCTGTAGTCCCAGTTGGAAATGACAAAGATTTAAATTTAGCCACTTATCAGAATCACTAGGAAATTTTAGTAGAAATTTCTAGGCTTCCAGAAACTCTTCTGCAGTAGGTCACAGATGTCTGTGTTTTTGAAAATCGAAGCTATTACCTTTCATACAAATCAGGTTTGGAATTCTCTGAATATCATTACTATCATTCCAAATTACCAGAATTGCAAATGTAGTTTAAAACAGAGCTTCTTTAATTAATATGCATATTATTCATCCAGGAATATTGTTAAAATATAGAGTCTGGTTAGTATCGAGATCGATCGTTAGTATTCAGGATCGAGAAATAGATTCTGCATTTCTAACACATTTCCAAAAGATGCTGACATTGTTAGTTTTTACACTTTGAGCGTAGCTACAGTAGACCAACCCCTCAAACTCTCAGAGACTGAACATACTGAATGCTTGCTTCTCACTCATGGAAAACCCAGTGTGGGATGGTTAGTCCTTCTGTACCTCCTAACTATGTCATTTGAAACGTCTGGCCTCCAAAGTTAACAGACTAGGAGATGAAAGGGATGGAGGTTGGTACTCTGGCTCTTAAGTGCCTCAATCTAGAAACAACACATGACATTTACCAGCACTAGGCATGTGGCCCTACTTTAACTGCAAGGGAGGTGGGTAATACAAAGAAGCTCATAGAAATTTGGTGTTAGTGGTGTCTGTCACAGGGACCTACTCTTCAACC
Source organism: Cebus imitator (assembly GCF_001604975.1). Lineage (NCBI taxonomy): Eukaryota > Metazoa > Chordata > Mammalia > Primates > Cebidae > Cebus > Cebus imitator. The sequence continues at coordinate 2,562,162 of NW_016107516.1, forward strand.
TAATAGTTAAAAATTTTAAATATCTAATGGGTAAATGCTTGGTTTTATCTTTGTTTGCTAATTGTGTTTCAGTCTAAACTACACTATGTAAGCAGAATAAAATCACTTCCTCTTTGATTCACTTGGCTGCATGGAGTCATTATCTGTCAACTATATGAAGCCCAGGAAGCATGATAATATAATCCATTGTTACATTGTACATAAAATTATATTACGTTGAATTATAACATTTGCATTCAATAACATATTTGTATTTGGAATAAAAAATATTAAAAGCAGAAAATTCCCAATAAGTTTATCATGGAAATAATGATGGGCTTGCAAATCCAGAGAGCAGGTAAGCAGAATAATCAAATGTAACACAATTCAATTCAAGTCATCTGTTCAGACTGGATCCCTTCACTTAATTGCATACTGACCTCCTTCCATTCTCTTTGATAACCAACATTCAGAACACCCTTTCTAGCTTTCCTGACTTAGATAAGTAACTTAGCTTTGTTGAGTCTCAGTGTCTTCATGGGTAAAATGGGAATTTAGAAACTAGGCCTCATAGAATTGTCGTAATGACAGAATAATCAATAAATATTCCCCTCTTAGAAACAGATTCCAAAGAAATGGAAAAACTTAAAGTAGGAGAATGGGTAGATTTGAATATATTTGGGGAACTGCTCTGAATTTTATTATGCCTTGGCTTCATGAATCAATGTTTATAAGTATAAATATTATACATGGAGGAAATGTTGAGACAATTGTCAAATCATCTAGGTGAGACCCATGGAGACAAGGAGATCCTCATTGGTAAATGGAAGATCAGTGTTAATAAAATAGAAATCTCTCAGTGCCTCTTCAGTACTATGATTCTATAATAATTAATTACTTCAATCACATGCATTCCCACCGTTTTCCTCCAAGACTGATACTTTTACACAAGCCTAATGCCTCTCCTTGTTTTGTTCTCCAAAGCTTGTATCATGTCTTTGCAGAAAGTTGATTCTTACTGTGTATTTAATGATTATATAATGTCATTTTGATGAACATTCTGATTTCCAGATGACAGAGATTTTTAACCTTTGAAAGGCTGTAGAATACTGGTAATTAAAAAAAACTATAAGCCCCTCTTTCTTAGAAGAAGTCACATTATCGGCACACATAAATTTGTATATATAATCTCAAGAGGTTCACAGACCTCCAATGCCTTGTATGGATTCTTGACCTGTAATGGTAACTTGGTTAACTTTTTAAAATTTACCAATAAATACTATTAACATGCACTAAATACAACGGTGAGTCCTCCAGAATGAAGCAAGTAATCCCACAAACACTCATTGGATGACCAGCAAGTCTAGGAAAATCCCAAGATAATAGGATACCTTTTACATCTTCCCAAAATTTCTTGCCCCTGATGCACTTTTTCTAAAAGGGAGATTTTCTGTTTCCATCACGTCTGTGAAGCCTTCCTTGATGCTACCAAATAAAATTAATCTTTTCTCCATTATATATCACCTATCAGAGAGTCAGCATGTGGAGGCAATGGTTTAAACATTTCTACATCTTCAGTGTCTGATCCAGAAAATGGTACCTAGCAAGCATTGCATAAGTATTTATTTAACTCTGCTGAATGGCAAGCCACGTTGATCTTTTTGAAATTTGTTTTGCATGTAGCCCATCAGAGGCAGAATAAGCAGAACATTCCTGACAGACCACATCACCAGCCCCTCCTTTTCCGGATCATGCCTGGCTCAGCATGGGACAACTCTTAGTCAAATTAAATTAAATTTTATTTAATATACTTGTCTCATTTCTTCAGACAAATAAGTTAATTACACAATAATCTAAAACAAAAGACACATTCTTTAAATTTATATGAAAATTGGAGTGCGCAGAAAGAAGTGAGCAGCATTATACAGAGAGTCCATTTCAGTTATACAATTGAGACTGTATGGCTGAGGTTTCTTTCCCATTTATCTCAAAAGCTTGGAATAAAGTTTCATTTTGCATGGAGGTGTCACTATTGACCAATAGAGGAGAACAATCAGAAATCAGAAAAATAAACAGATTGTTAGATTTCAAGGCACATCATCAGACAAATACAAATCATCTAGTTAAATTTTCATTTCAGGTAACACAACAAACAACTTTTTAGTATAAATTTGTCCTAAATATTACATAGGATATATTGACCCAAAAAACTTTGTTAATTTACCTGAAATTTAAATTTAATAGACATTCTCTATTTTTATTTGCATAATTTAGCAACCCTAACTTGAGGGCCTGAAACCTCACAAAAAAAAAGCTCTGCAGTATCACCATTCTCATCCCCTCCCTGAGAATCCTTTTTTGAACAACTTTCATTTGCGTTTTCATTTACCATGTTCCAAAGACATTGCCTTCACCTCTAAGTAACTAGTTTTTCTTGATGGCAGCCTGTAAGCCTGTAACTTCCCATATCGTTTACATTTGTGGTAATTGCATTTCTAAGAAACGTAAGATTCTCAGCAATTCTGTTTTCCCTTTTTACCCCAATGGGTGGTTTACAAGGAGGAGGGGCTGCTGCTGAATATTTTTGGCTGTTGCTCCTGAGCTCTCCTCCTTGTGGCATGTGTTGTGAGGCGATGCCAGCTGTCACCCTGTGGTGTTGTCTGGTGGGGCTATCCCTTTGGGGAAGAGCAGACAGTCTCTTCTCAAAGAGGGGCAAGGCCCCCAGAGGTCAGCAAAGGCCAACACCTGTTGGGTTTTGAGAGTGTTCCAAAGTGAAATCAAAAGCCCTTGCCTTGCTATTTATACTGGGAAAGGACAAAAGGGACTTAAAATCTTGAGACAGCTGATTAAGACACGGCACAGTTACATGTTGGCAAAAGAGAACAGATGTGGCTTCTGATGAACTATGTATAGGATCAACCTGGGAGTTCCCCTCAATCATTTTGATGGGTATAGAGCATCAGCACATGTGTCAGCTCTCCATGGGTCACTGCATGGATTTTTCTGTTTGTCTTTTTTTGTTGTTGTTTCCATATGAACCAAATATTCTGGGTTTATTTTGGCCTGGTATATTGAACAGCATGACATTTTAGTGGTCCACTCTAAATTTGAATCTTGTGAAACTATCGATAACTTATCTTGAGAGTGTTGGTGGTCTTAGTGGTATTTTAAGAAAATAAGCAAAGGTCAAAAAGCATATGAGGCTCTGTGACAAAAATTGTAATATTCTAGTAAAATATTTACTGAGCTATTTATTTATTTTTTGAATGTCTGTTTATCTGTCCCAAATGTGCCTAATACCACAATAAGACCAATGTATTTAGTGGAATGCCTAAGGAAAGTTTTAAGGTTGGAAAATAACTAGGACCTTCGGGTTCTTAATAATCTTCAGGACATAAAGTAAGGGTCACATTTACTTCAAAGAATCACTGGTGCCAGTCAGATTAAAGGTTCATCTTGCACCAGGCTTCAGTGCAAGCTGAATTGTACTCAAGGTCTTAAAACATATGGAAGAGTAATTTGTATCATTCTACTGAAGGAGGATGCACATCACAGGTCTTTGTAACTGGCTTTTCAAGCTTATTCCCAGTATTTCTTGGCATAGATCTCATATTGTTACATGTCTTTCCACCATATTCCTTACTTTTATTACTGCTTGAAAACCACCATAAATGTTTTCCTCAACTTTTTTACTTGACAAATCCTGACTTTTTCTTTAAGGCACAACTAAAATATCACATCTATTCAGTGTACCATGGCCCTTGGGTCTACCTTGTAGGAGCCCTGACCCCACAATGGGCTGAGATTGAGGGAACAGAATTAGTTAAGGTAGGCTGAACCAGAATGAGTGGATAGAAAATTAACATGGCTGAAAGAGCAATCTAAGGTTGGGATAGCGGAGATAACTCACAACCAAGTAAAATGGCAAAAAATGGAGTAAGTTTTAAGATCATTAGCTGAGGATAAATTGTTTATATCTGAAGTTGTAAATCAGTGTTGAAATGTCATTTATGTATGTGGTGTATAGTGTAGAGCCAATGTGAGATAGTGAGTCCACCCCTACTGATCACAATGTTATTGCTTTACATATTGATTTTTGCCTTTCATCTTTGTCACCTCTAGATCCAGAGTCCTTGTTTTCCTATATTCTCACAGTCTCTACCATAATGCAAGGCATGTAGTAGGTGTTCAGTGAGTGTTGCTGATTGATTCATTGCCTACAGATCTGCAACTTCTTCAAGGGGTCAGTGTAGGTTTCTGACTTGTCCCTTAGGCATTGTTTTTACCTTTTACAGTGGTTACAACTAGCTCACAAGGATTCTATGTCTTTGGGAAAGTTGGACAATGCCATTTCATAGACTGTCAAATATGCTTTATCATCAAAGACAGTGGAATCAAACTCATCTCTTTATATACCTCATCTTAGGCCTAGGTACATAATAAGCCAATTCCAAGAAGGTATGGAACACAAACTAAATGCAACTTTGGTTCCTGCTTCAACATTTTTAATGGGATAAAACCAGGTTCACTTGAAGATCAAAGGGATTTTTGATAGGGTAAATATGTTAAAGGGGTATGTTAGGGGCTAAGACAAGAAAAGCTGAAAACAAAAAGAACCAATTCTATAGCGTTTCCCTGGTGGGGAAAAGGAGAATAAGTTATGGGCTACAAAAAGTGTATGATCTTGTACTGCCTCCACAACCCATCCTGTCTTCCTCCCATGAATCTTCTTTAATTTAGCACCCATTTTCCAAAGGCCAAAGACAGGAAAATTCCAATTTCAGTGGAATAAAGATTTTTCTTGATTTTCTATACCTTAGGACCTTGCTACTCAAAGTGTGTTCCTAAGGCCAACAGCATCAGCATTGCATAGGAGCTTTTTAAGAGACGCAAAATCTTAGGGCCTACCCCAGACCTACTAGATGAGAATCTGTATCTTAACAAGATACCTGGGTAATTTATATGCACTCATGATAATATGAATCTCTGACCTAGGGTAAGCCGCACATAGAGGTTCATCCTTCAAAAGAATTCACACTAAGACATTTTAAAATCACTCCAGAGAATAACTGCCCATTCACTCTTGTTTCCATATGAGTTCTGGCTTGAAACTTTTTTCATCATGCTTCTCCCAACAAAGCTTTCACAATCTTTGCACAGTTCCTGTAGTCACTGAGATGATCAGCTACCTATTCGTGTTTCCATTCCTCATTTACAATATGAGCTCTACAGACAATCTTGGTCAGCAAGAATGGCCAACTGACACACCGACCGGTATCTAAGTTGTCATTACATACCACCTTGTATGCTTTACTTTTGGTGGCAGATATTAGGGTTCTCTCAAGTTGCAGATGAAAAAGGAATATTTGGATTTTCCATGTCAATATTATTAACATTTTCCCCTATTTACTTTTATTTGGAGATAAAAAAAATAAGGGTATAACTTTCAATCTGACCTACTCTGACCAGTACCTGAATAATAAATGACTCTTTTAAGGGAGAGCTACCCTGCTGCATTCTTCTCTGTGACCTGGGGAGGATGACTTCTAGGGGCTGTATTAGCTAGGTTGGGGTGCCTTTGGCCTTCTAAGTAGATTTGGCCAGTGGAAGGCATGAGGATACAAAAAGATGAGAAGAAAAAGAAGTCTGGGTGTTTTCCTGCCTTCCACTTCCCTATAGATCTACTCCTTGCCATTAGGCCTACTGGTGATAATAGCTTCTTGCTGATATTAACTCCTAAGTGTTTTATCATCTGTTATAGGTAAGCTTGATCCTGCTCGTATCTTTTAACATAGTGTCTTTATTAAAGTCTCTTTAATTCCCTCTTTGAGTCCCATCTGTGTCCTGCCAGAACCTTGACTGAGTTAGTCACATTGCTTTCTTTGCTCTCAGCTTAGTCTTAAATATGTACATTGTGGCACACTTGCAGGTTCCTGTTACTTTTAATTAGATCATTGTTCACTTTACACCTCTCTAACCTGTTTTGCAAGTGACCTCTCTTGGCACTCTGAGGCAATGCTTCTCTAATTTTAATGACTTGCATACACATCACCTGAGCCATCTTGTTACAACATAGATTCTGACTCAGAGGTCACGAATGGGGCCTGAACTCCTTGACTTCTAATACATTCTTGGGTACTGAAGATACGTGGGCCCACAGACCACACTTTGAAGCTCCAATTCAAACATTGAAGACAAAGAGTTATGAAGGAGAGCAATGGTTTTCCAAGCTTACTTGGTTCTTAACCAGAAGCATCAGTACCACCTGATGACAATCCTGCTACAAATGCAAATTCTAGGTCCCTAACCCAGACATACTTAATCAGATGCTCTGGGATAGGGATCAGCAGTCTATGTTTCAGCAAACCCTCCCAATGATTCTGATTCACAGCTAAGTTTGAGAATCACTGAAATAGAAGATAGTGCACTTACCATAGCTATTTTTGAGTTAACATTATTTGAGCGACTTCACATAAAACAATGCATGCATTCCTCAGAATAAGTCTACTCAATATGGAGAAGCACTATAATGCAGGCAATTGACATTAGCCACATTGACAGAATTTTACATTTCTGCTATTGTCATACACCAGAAAAGAAAGTTACCAATAAATGTGTTTTTAAGATTGTACATTTCCTCAAGATTCAGTTCATTTTAATCATACAACACTCAAATCTATGGTAGGTGCTGCAAGAGATACAAATCTCTAGTCAGTCTTCGTCTTATGGAATTTACAATCTCATGGGGAGAAAAACCAAGCATGGCTGGGACTACTGCAAGCCCCCTGTCTAGGATTCAAATTACGAAATCAGCACATAAGGAATGGTCGGAAGTCTGTAAAAAAGCAACATGGAATAAAAAGGCAGGATAGAATGCTTCCTGGATTTGAAGCAAGCTAGACAAGAATCAGGTGATTCCTGTATAAAGGAGAGCCACAGAGATAAACACTATTGAATTCTGCTGTCTGGTTTAGCCCTACTGTGAAGTTGCTTTTGACTAGAGTACCTTTTGTACCAAGCTTTTGAATCACAACATTAGTCTGATTACATGCCTGCCAAGCAAATTTCTGGCTTTTGCTATTCCATTTGTTATATATCCACTAGTATAACCAGTTTACTAGACAGTTGATTTCATTCTAATTTAACATAATTTCATTCTCAGCTCATCTTCATATTTTTGTACATTTAGGAGTTGCGAGCCAGATATAATTAACTTCCAACACTTACAAGATAGAATTTCTGAAGAGTGAGGCTAGCATTACACGTTGGACCAAAGCAGTTTCTCTACCATAATGCTATTTATACAGTTTCTTTATGGATAACCAACTAATCTCTAGTGGTAATATCCATCTCAATATACATCCTGTTTAAACCTTTGAAAATCACACAAATAATTGTGTAACAAGGCCATGGCAGTTGCATAAAAGTGATCTGCCTAAGATAAATATTCAAAGGACGAGTCAAACACAGATCTGGATGCAAGAGCAAAAACTATAAAACTCTAAGAAGAAAACATAGCACTAAATCTTTGTGACCTCATATTTGGCAACAGATTCTTTTATGTGGCATGAAAAGCGCATGACAAAAGAAAAAATAAATTTGACTTCATCAAAATTAAAAACTTTTGTGCTTCAAAAGACACTGTCACAAAAATAAAAAGACAATCCACAGGATAGAAGAAAATACTTGCAAATGATACATCTGAGAAAGGGACTTGTATCCAGAATATATAAAGAACGGTTACAATTCAATAATAAAATAAGAAACAACTTGATTTGGAAACCTGCAAATGATCTGAATAGACATATCTCCAGGAAAGATATACAAATGCAGTTAAGTGCATGAAGAAAAAATGCTCACATCATTAGTCATTAGGAGAATGCAAATAAAAAAACCTCAATGAGATAACACTTCACAGTCACTAGGATGTCTATAATCAAACCAACAGACGATAACAGTTATTGGTGAAGATTTAGAGAAATTGAAACTGGCCTACCCTGCTGTTGGGATGGATTGTGAAATGCTGCAGATACTTTGGAAAACAATCTGGCAGTTCTTCAAAAAATTAAACAGAATTACCATATGGCTCAGCAATTTCATTCCAAGACAATTGAAAACATATGTTCACAAAAAAATACACAAATGTTCATAGCAGCATTATTCGTAATAGCCAAAAGATGTAACAACCCAAATGTCTATCAACTAATTAATAAACAAAATGTGGCATAGTCATACAATGGAATGTTACTCAGACATGAAAAGCAATGAAATATTAATACATGCCATAACATGTATGAACCTTAAAATATACTAAGGGGAAAAATGCCAATCACAACAGACCACATAGTATATGAATTTATTTGCATAAAGTGTCAAGAATACGACAATTTAGAGATACTGGAAGTAGATTAGTGGCTGCTTAAGACTGTCGGGGAGAGGGGATGGAGATACTAGGGGGTAATACCTAAAGATTAAGGAGTTTCTTTTGAGATGATTAAAATATGCTCTAAAATTGATTGTGGTGATGTTTCCTTGACTCTGACTATACTAAAGATTATTAAATTGTATATTTTCAATGGGTAAATTTTATGGTATGTAATATATATCTCAGTAAAGTTGTGTTTTTTTTATTTAAAAAAAAATCAAAAAGAAATGATAGAAAGCAAGTCCCTGGTATTATTTAAACCACGGGACCATGCCTTGCCTAAAGTCATTTCTGCCTCAACACTCTCAGTACGTGAACCAGACAAATATCTCCATTGTTTAAATCAATTTGAGTTGAGATTTTGATTACTTGCAACATGGATTCATAACCAGCATACACTGTGGCAATGACTTATCAAGAACAGTTGAGTTAAGAAAGCAGGTTGAGGGCACGGAAACGAAATAAAGGCTATTACAATAATTGAGAGAATGACAGACCATGAAAAGGAGTTGACAATGTGGATGTTGAATCTAGAAGATTAGAAATAGGGAAAATTGAAAATATCTGAAGAGACAAATCTTAGGAATTGGAGATCTTCTGCTGAACCAGCCCTGGCTGGTAAGTACAGTGTTTCATTCACCATTGCTGCATTACACAGTTTAGCTGCTGTAATAATTCCAAAGCACCATTGGCTTTCAACTATCATTTATTTCTTGCTCACATGATATGTAGATGGTGAGTCAGCTGTATCTTTGCTTCAGGCTGCAGCTCTCTTGCCTGTGGCCCCTTGTTTCAGAAGCCAGGCCAAAGGCTTCTCTGGGAATACTGCTCTTAGACAACAGGCAGGGGGCAGAGCATTGGCCAAACTTGCAACACTTTTTGAAAGCCTTTGTTCACTCATTGTAATATCACAGCTCATATTCCTTTGCCCAAAATATGTGTCACATGGCCAACCAACCCCAAAGTCAATGAAGCAGAAAAGTATTACTCTCCACAAGAAAACGCAAATCATAGAGCAATGAGCAGGGATATAGAACCTTCTCCAGGAAGAAATAATTGTTAACAATAACTCAATTTCTCAGAATTGCTTTTCCAGACCTATCATTCTACCTGGTGTATTGTAGACAGCAAATACTTATTTATCACTTGAACAAATTAGGATATAAATTAACACCTATATGCATTGATAAATGGAGAAAGAACGTTTTGTGGAGACGGGAAAGAATGAGGAAAAGACGCATTTATGTTAATTTTGAAGAGCTAAGAAAGGTAAGGATAGAGATTATTCAACTAATAATTAAAAAGTTGGAGAAAGAGAGTGACAGTGAAAGTTAAGAGTGAAAGATAGACAGACAGGAGAGAGATGCTGTGAAGTAGGTGAGATCACCAAGGAAGACTGTGCAGTGAGAGGAGAAATGGTTGTTAGAGCTGGTTCTGGAGCTAGAAATAGATGCCATGAGAGCTCAGTCAGAATGTGGTCAGAGGTCAGAACAATGCAATGTTCAAGGGTGTTGAAAAGCAAAAGTGGTTAATAGTGTCTAAGATATTTTAATAACCATTAAATCATGCCTCCTTTATAATTCCAAATAGAGTTCTGTCACCTTTTTTTTTTTTTTCTACGGAGGTCCATTTCACAAAGGAAAATTAGTTAATTGAAGGCTACATGGTAGCAAAACCCTAATTAAATTTAGTGAAGGGTGAAGAAAAGATTCTTAAAAGGAGAGAAAAAAAAGATTCAAATCACCTGATTTAAAAATTAAGCCCAAGCAGCAAACAAAAATTAATACATACAGCAAACATGTAACAATAAGCTTCAATTCCATCTTTTAGCCAGTTAAGAGAAAAACAGCAAAGGGAATGAATGGGAATAATCAAGGAACAAGGAGGAAATGGAAAAAAAGGAGGCAAACACAAAACCAAACTAAAAACAAGGAAGCAGTCTCAGCCTAGTGGCTCTCAATGCTGGCTAAACATTAGAATCACCTGGGGAGATTTTTTAAAATACTGATACTTGGGCTCAACCCTGAGAGATCCTCAACTAATAGGCCTAGAATAAGACCTGATGTTGGTATTTTTAAAGAAAACTCCCAGGTGGTCTTAGAGGTATAGAGGAGAAATGGCATGTGGAGTGAGGTAAATTACTTTTGTCCCATCTCATAGTTTACTTGGACAATAGGAAATCTCCAAGATGAAAATTAGCTATCCCAACAGGTACAGTTCAGCGGCTTTTTACTCTTAAGACAGTGAGAGTGATGAAATAAATAAGAATTTAGGAGTTAAATAAATTCCTGAAGACCTGGCTGTAATTCTAACCGTAAGGCCTTAATGTCTTCTGGCATCTAAATCTCAGCATATCTGGGTCTGTTTTCACACCTGCAAAATGGAAACGTTTACGCAAGATGATTTCTAAGGCCATTATCACAGCTTTGATTTGAAGTCTTAGAAGGGAAGAGCATGGGATGGCCAGTCAAAATCAGCTCTCTCCTGGCCTGTACTGAGTGATCCATTGCACTTAAATGTACACTTAGTACATATTTTAAGGAAAAGCAAAAGGGTGGTTGTGTGAAGATACAAAGTCAGAAATGCATGAAAGAATAAGCTCTTTTAATTTCAGCATACACGAAAGATTTGTGCTAGGGTTTTTTAAAAAACAGATATTGCTAAGTGGCACTGTGTTTTTATGCTTTGGGCCTTTATTGTCAATAAAATGGCACTGCTTTTCCCATTATGTACAAATGATCTGCAGTACCTTGAGGGTCAGAAAAACTTCAGTCAAGCAAGATAGTAAGGCTTATGTGGAAAATGGATGAGAATGATTTGCCTATTGGAAAGAAAAGAGGGTTGTAAGAAAGCTTCAGATTCTAAACTCTATTTTCAATTTTAGCTTCAGACAGGGAGGGAGAGTCAAGAAGGGAAACATGAAGGCAGAATCTGCAGGACCGCACACCCCTACCAGCCCCGGCCCCATTACAACACTGTTTTGTACAGCTTCTAGGTCACTTTTGTGCTAAAGAGAAAAGCTAACAGCTCGTCTGCACCAGAGGCTGGAGGTGGCACTGACTCTTTATTGAAACTGGTCAGAAGACTGGTACATACTTAAAGTGAAGAAGAGCTAGCTATACATTATGAGAATGTTTATATTAACAGATTTGACTTAATCTCCAACTTCTTTTTCAAAAAGATCAAATTTATAGTAGCACCCTATTTCAAGAAATAAGTATACATCAACGAAGATCTAGTTAAAATATCATATTCTCGTCCTCTTCCAAGTAGGATTAGTTGTTCCTTTTCTGTGCTCCTCAGATATTACAACAATAGCTACCTTTCATCAGATGTTAGACACATCAGCAGGCTAAGTGTTTTACGTACAGATAATGCTCACAAAGCCCAAGGCGGTAAGAATTATTATTTCTCCATCGTTCTGATACAAAAACTCAGCCTGAAAGAGGCCAATTCATGTGACCAAGACTGCTCGGCTAATAAGTGACAGAAACAAAATATAAACACAGAATGATTAACTCTGGAATTTCAAGTACTACTGAATAACTGCCTCTGCTAAGCCTGTCTTCTTTAAAATAGTTGAAATTTCTGATTATAAAAGTCATTCATGACCATTGCAGATAATTCGCTTAAATCACAACAAATTTTAAATTTTATGTGCACTTTTCTCATAACACTGAATTCTTCATGAATACAAGCTTTAACTGGAAATAATAGTAATTTATGTAAACAACATCCCCCTGGACCTTCGGGTTTCTTTTTCTCTGCTGTTATAAATAACGCTAGGATGAACCTCTTACACAGAAACCTTTGTTCCCACTTCTGATCATTTCCTTAAGATACATATCAAGTGGCCTGTTAAATGTCTCTTCTCTGGGAGCCACCTGCTCCTCCCACAGGTGTTTCCTATATTTATGTTCAAGCTGTGGAATCCTGCCTTTCTAACCATACCTAGTGGGTGCAGTGTTGTATGCCAGACCCAAACTAGTCTATTTAGTTTTGGAATTTGGCATTTTAACCTGACAGACATAGAGACTGAGAGTTATTTCTAGCCAAGTCACATACTGGCAACATTCCAGAGGAAGGATGATCCTGCTGATAAGATCACCAAAGCTGCCCTGGTTCCTGCCCTGCCCAAAGCTTGGATTTTTACCATTCCTTGTATAGCCCCAGATTCACTAGTATCTTTTCAATAAATACCCTTATTTGGTCACACCATGTCTGGTTGGTTTCAGAAACATTAAATTAAAAGAGAATTAGTGAAAAAGAAAATGTTTCTTAAAGAGGTATTACTTGGTTAAAATAAATTTAAGGTCATTCATGCATATTACCAAGTTGCTTCCCAAAAATTTCTGTAGTTTTTATTTCCATCAGAAAACACGAGAGGATTCTATTTTTTAAAAATATTTTTGCCAAATTTAAAGTCGGATAGTACCATCTCATTCTTTACATTTGAATTTCATTAATTACCAATAATGTTTATTTTATATGCTTATTTATTTTGTCAGCCTCTGTGCCTATTCTTTTTCCAGTTGCCTACTGTGGTCTAAGGCTTTCTCTTATTGATCTATATACATCTTTGTATACTGAGAATGTTAACCTTGATTATGATACTTCTCACATTTTTCCCTAATTGTATAATTATGTATCTGTCGCTCCTCTCCCACCACTGCCTTTCCTGTATTTGAAGCTTCTGCCAGACTGAACTGTACACAATTCTTGTATTAGGATGAACTAGTGTATGCTGTATTACCAAATAGTCCAATATCTCAGTTGCTTCACACACACACAAAAGGAATGTTTTTCATAAGCTTCTTAGGGGTGGAAGGATCCTGCCCGTTTAAATGCATAGTGACCCAGGTTGTTGGAAGCTCCATCTTGACTCATGTTTCCATAAGCACTGTGACAGGTCAGGCAATTTGGTGATGTGTGTGCTCATTCTGCCCAGAAATAACATACATCCTTTCTGTTCATATTTCATTGATCAAAACGAGCCATGTTGTCATAACAAATGTCAAGTGAGAAGCTATGTATAATCCTACCACGTGCCTGGCAGGAAGGGAGAGTCAAAATATACATGAAAGGCCAATGGCTACCACACCCCTGTTCTACCTCCATTTCTCATGGCTTCACACTACTGGAAGGCCCTCCTTCTAGTTCTCCATGTTCAAATTCCAGTGCTTCAGAGGTCATGTCTTTTCTGAAGTTGTTTCTTATTTCCTCCAGATGAAATTTATCTCATCATCCTCTGAGACATCCTAAAGTCTTAACTGAGAGTAATTTCTTTCCATCTTCATATACAGTCATTTATGTACATTTTTCTGTCTTTCAACATAGTACTGGAATTTTGCTCAAGAAACATGTAGTTCATAACTTAAAGACATTCATTTTTGCATAATACCAAGATTTACTTGAAACTCAATTGTGTTAATAATAATTAAATTTTTAAACATGCTAAAATTTTTAAAAACTTTTGTTTTAGGTTCAGGGGTACACGTGCAGTTTTGTTATATAGGTAACTGAATGTCATGAGGGTTTGGTATACGTGTTATTTCATCACCCAGATAATAAGCATAATACCTGATACGTAGTTTTCTTCAATCCTCACCTTCCTCCCATCCTTCACCATTGAGCAGGTGTCCCCTGTTCCCTTCTTTGAATGCATATGTACTCAATGTTTAGCTCCAACTTTATAAGCGAAAATGTGGTATTTGTTTTCTATTCTTGTGTTAGTTCGCTTAGGATTATGACCTCCAACTCCATCTATGTTGGTGCAAAGGACATGACCTCATTCTTCTTATGACTGCTTAGTATTCCATGCAGTATGTACCACAGTTTCTTTATTCAGCCTACTGTCAATAGGCATTTAGTTTGATTGCATGTCTTTGCTATTGTGAATAGTGCTGCAAAGAACATATATGTGCACATGTGTTTATGGTAGAACATTATATTCCCTTGGATATATAGCCAATAGTGGGATTTCTGGTTTGAATGGCAATTCTGTTTTGAGTTCTTTGAGAAATCACCAAACTGCTTTTGGCTGAACTAATTTACATTCCAACCAACAGTGTATAAATGTTCCCTGTTCTCTGCAACCTCACCAGGAACTGCTATTTTTTGACTTTTTAATCATAATCATTCTGACTGCTGTGAGATGGTATCTCATTATAGTTTTGGTTTGCATTTCTCCTGACGATTAGTGATGTCGAGCATTTTTTTCATATGCTTGTTGGCCATGTGTGTGTCTTCTTTTGAAAAGTGTCCATTCATGTCCTTTGCCCACTTTTTATGGGTTTGTTTTTTTGCTTCTTATTTTGTTTAAGCTCCTTATAGATTCTGGATATTTTGCCTTTGTCAGATGCATAAATTGCAAACATTTTCTCCTATACTGTAGGTTGCATGTTTACTCTGTTGATAATTCCTTTTGCTGTGCAGAAGCTCTTTGGTTTAGTTAGGTCCCATTCATCAGTTTTTGTTTTCATTGTATTTGCTTTTGACATCTTTGTCATGAAATTTTTACCAGGCCCTATGTCCAGAATTGTGTTTCCTAGATTATCTTCCAGGGCCTTTAGAGTTTCAGGTTTTACATTTATGTCTTTAATCCATCTTGTGCTGATTTTGGTATATGGTGTAAGAAGTTTCAATCTTCTGTATATAGCTAGCTAGTTATTCCAGCACTCTTTATTAAATAGGAAATCCTTTCCCCATTGCTTGTTTTTGTTCTCATGTGTCAAAGATCAGATTCCTATCAGTACGTGGAATTATTTCTGGGCTCTCTCTTCTGTTACATTGGTCTGTGTGTCTGTTTTTGTACTAGTACCATGCTCTTTTGTGACTGCAGCCTTGCAGTATAGTTTGAAGTAGGATAATGTGATGCCTCCTGCTTTCTTCTTTTTACTTAAGATTGCTTTAGTTAGTGGGGCTCTTTTTTGGGTTTCATATGAATCTTAACATAGGTTTTTTTTTAAAATTC
Organism: Cebus imitator; assembly: GCF_001604975.1. Lineage (NCBI taxonomy): Eukaryota > Metazoa > Chordata > Mammalia > Primates > Cebidae > Cebus > Cebus imitator. The sequence goes on from NW_016107516.1 coordinate 2,577,539, forward strand.
TGTGAAGAATGGCATTTGTAATTTGGTGGGAATAGCACCAAAGCTATAAATTGCCTAGGGCAGCATTGCCATTTTAACAATGTTGATTCTTCCTATCTGTGAGCATGGAATCTTTTTCCATTTGTTTATGTCATCTCTGATTTATTTGAACAGTGTTTTGCCATTCTTGTTTTAGAGATCTTTCATTCTCCTGATTGATTAGCTGTATTCCTAGATATTTTACTCCTTTTGTGGCTATTGTGAATGGGACTGCATTCTTGATTTGCATTCAGCTTGGATGTTGCTGGTGTATAGGAGTCCTACTGATTTTTGTACACTGATTTTGCTTCCTGACACTTTACTAAGTTTATCAGATCAAGGAGCTTTGGGGCAGAGACCACGGGGTTTTCTGGTATAGAATCATATCATCTCCACACAGGGATAGTTTGACTTCCTCTCTTATTTGGATACCTTTTATTTCTTCGTCTTGCCTGATTGCTCTAGACAGGAATTCCAGTACTATGTTGAATATGGGTGTTCAGAGAGGCGAGAGTCTTGTCTTGTTCTGGTTTTCAAAGGGTATGCTTCCAGCTTTTGCCCATTTAGTTTGATATTGGCTGTGGGTTTTTCACAGATGGCTCTTATTATTTTGAAGTATGTTCCTTCAATGAGTGTGTTGAGAGTTTTTAATATAAAGAGATGCTGAATTTTATCAAAAGCCTTTCTTGAGTCTATTGACATGATCATATAATTGTTTTTAGTTCTGTTTATGTGATGAATCATATTAACTGATTTGCATATGTTGAACCAAGCTTGCATCTCAAAGATAAAGCCTACTTGATTATGGTAGATTCGCTTTTTGGTGTGCTTCTGGATTTGGTTTCCTAGTAATCTGTTTTTTCACATCTACAAACATTCTAAATTTAAAATTATCAGGTGCCTTGGCTTCACCAACAATTCTCAATTCAGTGATTGTTGAGAAAACTGGTAGCTGCAAGTGCTTGGTAAAACTACAAATTTTCTCTTCAGGTGCATGTGACACTGATCAAACTGCTAGCACTTTTCAGAAAGGACTCTTGCATTAGTGAACGTGTCACCAGTGTGGTCTTGAGTTGGGCATAGTTTGAAATTATTGCTATTTTTACTTTTGAATATAAATCACTGTTGGTTTACCTTCATCTTTTTCCATTTATATGGGTATTCATTTACTTAACCCTGTATAGGTTTTTGTATTATTTAATCCTTTATATTGTACTTTTGAACTCTTGTTTTGGACAAGAAATTTATATATATACACACACACATATATACATATATAGAAACATACATTTACACACACATACATATATACATACATAGGTATAAAATATGTATACTGTACATAATACGTATTTATGTATATATCTGCATATATACACAGATATGTATAATATATACAGACATGAATAATATATACAATTATGTGTAAAATGTACATATATACACACATACATAATTTGCACACATATATGTAGAAACTTTGCATTTATTGTTTCTTCAAATCATCCTATAGCAGCAGATTTTCATAATTTACTTAAATGTCAGCTCCTTAACTTCCTTCCCTGATCACCCTGGCTAGAGTAGCTTCTGACTGTCCTCAAACTTCCACCCTCTATTCTATTCCTTGTTCTTTATAGATCTTATTATTGCTTGGAATTCTGTTATTAGTGTGCTCATTTTGATTTTTATCATTATTCTTGCCACACTCAAAGTCAATATCTTCCCACTAAAATGCACTCTATAGAGGACAGGGATTTCGTTTTTTAGCTATACAGACAAGAAGCAAACATTGCCTGGTACAGAGTATGCAGTAAAACAAATATATTTCAGATCAGTGAGTGAATAAAATTTAAAAAAAAAAAAGATTCTTTCTGGAATGACTTGGTGAACTTTGCTGCCATTCACTTGTAAATAAAATGCAAAAGCAGGAATAATTTTAGAGCAATCATGAGTTCATCTTTGAATATGTTGAGTTTGAGTTTCCTGTGTGAGATTCAGATAAAGTTGTCAAATAGAAATTTGGTCATATAGATCTAAAACATAGGTCAAGGGCATAGAGGTGAAGGTCAGTTGTTTATATGTGATAGCTGAAATTATGGAAATAGCTAAGTCTCCCAGGTAGGTTTGGCATAAGAACAGAGAAGGACAAACTGCTTTCCCAGATCTTCCTCTCTGAAGTCTGTTCCTACCAACAACCTCAATAGGCAGGAGTCCCAGAAATCTTCAACTCTTGATGATGCAAATGGCCTTGCCACTTTAATCAACAACATTGGCCTCCCTATCAACAAAGTCAGCTCAGGAGATCTGGCCCTGCATAGTCTGTCTATCCTGGTCTGTTAAATGTTTGTTCATCCCTGATGCTACAAATGTAGGAGAATCAATATATCCCAATGGACCTTACAGAAGCAGATAGCAGACCCCACTTGCTTACCCAAACACTTGCTCTTAGCCCTTCTGGCAAAATTCCCAGGAAGAAAAGACAGGAATGTGAAAAGAGTGTTTTATCGGAGATACACAGCAGCAGCCAGCTGTCTCCCTAATGATTATTTGTATTCATACAGAGATCTGTTCAACAAAGAAATCTGAGCTCAGAAGGAACTCCTCTTTAGTAATACACACCACAGGCCCACGGAGTGTTTTTATAAGTTACTGTATCTCTGCCCTGGGGCTATTAGAAGCCCAACATGCAATTCAGAGTCTCTAAGAATAAATAAAAGTTGAATCTCATTCTATAGTTAAGGACACTTGAGTCATAGCAACCTGCCTAGTAACTCCCGAAGATTAATTCTGACACCAAAAATCACACTTCTGCTTCCTAATTCTTATTCCAGAGCTCTTCGTATGTCCTAGCAGTAGTTTAAACTCTCCTAAAACCTTTAAAGGTTTCATCAGCCTCATCTCATTAGCCAATATAATCCTCTTCAAACGTTATCCAAAAAGCTGAAACAAAGTCAAGGCTGATTTTGTCCAAGACGATGCTATCTATAAGCTTCTCTGCAGCTCTTATAGCTTAGCCACTGACGGCTGTATGCTAAGATCAGACATTATCATCTACATGATGCTTAAGTTTCCTTCTACGATTTGATCATGAAGCAGTCATCAATTTTTGTTTGCATTGTAATTGCTTGTTTCTGCTTGGCCATGTAGATATATGGGAAATTCACTACCTCCTAGGCTAGTGCATTTAATTTTTAGGTAGATTATTAGGCAATTCTCCTATAAGCTGGGCTGTGAACTATCACACTGTGTCTTTTTCTTATTAGCTTTAGTCCTGCACTCTGGAGCCACCAAGACTAAGTCTGAAACTGCTCTTCCAAAATGAACGCTGCAGATTTAGTGAGAGAATTATCCACCCCTGTCTTTTCCTTATGTGACATAAATCCCCTCGATTCCTTCTGCATGTCCACATGCATTCCCAGTTTGCCAGCTTCTGTCATTCAATCTGGGGCCCTTAAACAGTCTACTCCTCCTCAAGTATGCTCTGTCCAGCGCACAGCAGAGGTTCTGTTAGTGTTGTCCTGAATTTCATTAGCCTTTTTGGCAGTCATATCAAACTGCTGATTGAAACTGAGCTTACAACTCACTCTAACAGGATGTTAAAGTGTTTAACATCCTGCTGTTAAATGATGCCTCCTTTATGCAGTTCTTAGGCAGCTAATATCCTGATCTTGGCCAAGTGTAGGGCTTTGCACTTACCTCTGCGAAATTTAATCTCAATGGATTTGACTCAAATTTTCAGTTTGCCATTTGATGTTCTCACCCAAGTAATTAATAAAAATTATAAACTGGACAGTGTCAAAGTTAAAAAAAACTCTGTGGCAAAGAAACTAGATTAACATTGATGTATTAATTAATCATTTTGGTCTAATTCAATCAGTTACTAAATTACCTGCCTACATCCTTGCTGGCCCACAACACTGCATCTAGTCTTGCAGGTAACACAGAAGACCTTGCCAAAAAACTGGCTGAAACCCAGACTCACTCCACTCATAACCATCTGCAAATATTCAGTGGAGAAACTTTATCGATGTAGTCTCTGTTTAAAAGCTTAAAAATGACATTAAAAACATAGTTTTTCAATGTCAAAATGCTCCACAGTCACTTGGCCTTTTGGCTGAGATCCAGGCAGCAATGAATGTGCTCCACACTTGTAAACATGTACCTAGGTGCTACGTCAGGTTTCTGTTCAGAACTCCCTGTGCACCATTCTCATGTCTGCCACTGGGTTCTGGGTACGTTTCACCTTTAAGTCAGCCTCAGATACTTGAGAGCTAATAGACATTCTTCAGTTCTCTTTGAAACATTACTTACTGAGTGGAAGAAAAGATAGCCTGGAGTTTTAACACTTTTCAAGAGGTAGGAGGGTGACGGATCAAATAGCTGTAGCTGGTGCTCTGAAAGCAATCTTGCCACCTCACATCACAGGCATTGCCCCTGACTGCGCTCCCCATGTTCTCTGGAATACTGGAAAAGAGGCATATTATTCTGCAGGTCATCAGGAAATTTTCCAATTGCCCTCCAATGTAGATTACATAACCTTTTAACTTCCTGGTTAAAGAAGTCAAGAGACCTATCCCTTGCCTCTACAAAAAGCCCACTGACAATCCCAGGGCTCCTTCCTTTAAATTATCATCTTTAAACATGTACTAAAGCATTTCACTAAGAAATGATTCCTCACAGAGTAGTCTATTGTTCCAGACAGTCAGGATTTCTTGGAGGCAGCGGAGATCGCCTTTATAATAATATGAGAGTTTCAAGGATCCCTTAAATTTCTTGATTCCTTCTCTTCATTTTATAGAAGAGAAAATTCACAGAGATGTTGAATGAACTGTCTGAGGTCACAAAGCTAACTAAACGCAGAGTCAGAATAAGCATTCAGCTCATTTGACTTAGTATCTAATGTCCTTCCTACTCTTAAAAAGAGAAGCAGTGGAAAACAGCAAGGAAGACTATTCCCTGACCCCACAAGAAATGTTCAAAACTGCCACTGCTTATACACCATTTCCATGCCAGAGAAACAAAACATAGGAGGGCATCTCTGACACTCTCATTCTACAGGATCAGAGACCAACCTCTTTCTCTCCTGGAACCAACTGGGGACAAGGACCATGTATACCCCTGCCCCATCGTTCCTGGTTCACTGGTGCCTAAACATCAACATCCTGTCAGCTCAGCATGGGCCCTCGTATGGCACTGGATAAGAAAGGAACAGTTTCTTCTAAACACAGCCATTTCCCTCTTTCCTTCTCTGTGCCATGAGCAAAGCTCCCCAAGTTTATAGCTTGGCTCCAGTGTGTTAGCATCTTATATGTCCTTCCTTTGTACTCTCACATGAAGAGAACCCCAAACCTTGAAAGTCTATTTTTTTCAAAACAACCCAGCACCACAAAGAGCCTTTTAGTCTCTCTCTTTTTTTTTTTTTTTTTTTGGAATTTGTAAAGTTTGCCTTAATTATTTAACTATCAGATAACTCACAGGCTAATGCAATAGATGAGAGCAGAAAAAAGAGCCATTTAGTTATTCGACCAGATAAAAGGAGGGAGAGGGCCCTCCTGCCTGACTCCAAGAAATACCAGGCAAAAAACCCTTGTGCCTCTAAGCTCTCATAGCAAGAGATCTCAAATTTTGTTTACAGTGAATCCAAAGGTACTAACTTAAAATTCGGACAGACAAGGCCAACATAGTCTTTTTGAGTAGTGATACCCCAGAACAGAACAATGGTCAAGATTAAGGTCATCTTGGGTGTTTTTAAAATCAAGCCTTATCTGCAGAAGTGGATCCCAGTATGTGGATTTAGTCACCTAACTTGAATTTTATGTAGTCTGCTTAAAATCATCTTCTAGGGATAATGGACTATAATATTTCTGATTTTACTTTATTTAGGATCTTACATCTGTAAGAACAAGGGGATAATAATGACTTTTAGGTAAAACATTCTGGTATGGAGAAAACAAAAAGGAACTTTTTGTATGTGCAGAGGGTGTTTTCTAGGAGAAACTTTGGAAGGAGCTATTTCCAGAGTCAGCTTCTCTCTATAAAGATAGACCAATCATATTTATTTCTGCAGAATAAGACTGGAACCATTGTTGAATGCTGAAAAAAAATGACAGTATATCTTGCATTTATTAACCTTCAAATATTTATGGATTTTATTCAATATAAAATCTGGCGGGGGAGGGGAATTAGTCTGTTATTTCAAGGGCACTGACATGTGTTCATCAAGAGAGGGACACTTCTTGCACCATGCTGAACTCCATCTCAGGTACTGTCGAATGCTACAGCTGATGGCATCTCAGCGCCTGGGACAGAGATAGTGTGGTGGAGACAGCCTTGCTTTTTAGCAAACTTATTTTCTCTTATTTTCAGGCATACGGCTAGACTACATTTTCCATCTTGCCTTGCAATTAAATCTGGCTGTTGATGCTTTCTGGACAAAGGAATGTGAATGATTTGATTCATGTCTAGGCAGCCTGAGTCCTGATACAGACAATCAATCCACCAGTGGACCAGAGGCCTAGGCAATGATAGAGTCACAAGAAAAGAGGAAACTGGGTTTCTGAGTGCCTGTGCAGACAGGATCCCTACCATACTCCTGCTGCCAATTACACTTTAGATGAAGAAGAAATAAACTTTTAATGTGTAACCACAGATATTTTGAGGTTATCAGTTCCAGTAGTTAATTTTCTCTATCAAATATAGGAATCAAGTAGAATGCTTAGTGAAAGCCCAAGATGTGTGCTGTTGTTTCAGTAGTCAGATCTCAGACAGTGTGGAAATAAAAAGAGCAAGCTGCAGTTAGAGAGTCTTGCTATTCTCTAGCCAAATATTTCATGTAAGTGTCATCTGCAATAACTGAAGGAAATGAGCACATGCCTTTAAGCCTAAAGCTATAAAGAAAGTGGTTGGAAAGAAGTAGAGTAACAGTGGGTTGCTGCTTACTCTTAAATGCCTTCAGCACAGGAGCTCAGACAAGAAATAAGTGTTTTTCATGCATAGATTAAAAACAATAAAGAAAGTCTAAAAATAAAAAGTCTTACAAGTTTGGAAATCCAGCTGCTTCTAAAATCCAAATTGTAAGAGAAAAGACTGGAAAAGGTCCTGAACTGCAAAGACCCATTAAAACTCTTGCTAAACACACCAGAGTGTTGTCACAGTGAAGAGCAGAGTAAGGAGACCACCTTGGCATTCAAACCTATTGTTTCAGTGAAAGAACCTCAAGTTAGCTGCCAGGAAGTTGAGAGAGGGATGCATAGAGGTGAAAAAGAAAATGAAATCAGGCTTGAGAATTATGTCTAGGAAACAACTTGAGCATGATTGCTCTTGCATGGTACTGATTAGAAAAGGCAAATAGATCAGAAGCCTATTCAGTCTTTCAGGAAGTTATATTGCTGAACTAATAATTTTGCTCTAACAAGGCTTCTGTTTGTTTACAGCTTAAAACAATTCTTAGGCCCCCAAACTTGTATGAGCAGGAAGCAGGTTGTGAAAGCTGTAGAGTTCCCAAGGAGATTGTACCCCCTGTGCCCCCTTCAGATATGTGCCCTGTGCCATGGAGGAAAATAGAGAAGATAAAACTCCCAGTGGGTAGAGCAGGAGTCACAGAGAATGACAGAGAGGGGAGTTTCTTCCTGAACACAGATTCTGGGGCTGACCAAGTACCTGGCCAGGAGGATTTCAGAAGTAGACCTATGACTGCTCTGTGTCTCTTATTCTGCCCTTTCCCATATTCCTTGAGCATTGTTGGGGGAGGAGGGTGAAGTAGAGGAGTGAAGAGTGGGAAACTGATAAGTTATTACTGCACTTCAAAATTCAGCAGCGGCCCCACATCCAAGCCTGATAAGGACATACATTTCCCACAGATGCTGCACTTTGAGCTGGATGCAGCATCTGGCTAAGACTTGGAGTCATCTGCCTTCAGAAGAAGGCTGGGTCCTATACATGGGAGAAAGAGTGAAGGTAATATTTAGTGGCCAGGAGGATAAACTGTGGCATGAATTCTCAAGTCATACAAGCTCTTTCCTTCCTGTGCATTGAGCGAAACTATTGTTTCATTCTCCTTTGTAGGTAGCCAAGTTCTGGCGATTAGGCATATGGGCAGAAGTATGTCCATCTCCAAGACTGGTCCGTAAGTAGTCCAAATGTACCATACTCATTCTTTTCACTTATTTTCCAGCTGTAGGCCGGGAAATCAACAAAGGACTCCAGGACAGGACTGACAAGAAGGAAGAATCCTCCGTGCCTAAATGTGGAAGCTCCATCCCCACCCATCCACCAACACTGATTGGACTTAATGTGAGCACAGTAAAATATTGTGAAAAGCCACTGAAATCTGGGAGTTATTTCTTCCGCAGCAAACCTTCCCTTACTAATATAGGTGGGCAGGATGCCAACCATGGATACTTAGATCATCTCTAATTGAAGAAGAACCCTGACAGCTCATTAGCTCCCAGAGACATCGATTTCTAAAATAATTATGTATTATTCGTTTTCTTCCTGTGTATCAAACCCTGAATCACAGGACATGAAGTATCCTATCATGAAATAAAGTCCTGATTTTAAACCTAGGATCTTCTACAGATTAGCTGCTTGTTTTTGGGGTAGGCCATTTAAGTATTCTAACTAGTTACTTTATAGAGTTGCTATGGGAGGAAATGAGGAGATGTGAAAGTGCTTAGTGCAATTCCTGGCGTATAGTAGGTATTCAATAAAAGCTGGTCTCCTTTCTTTTTTTTAATAATAGAAGTTATGGTTATTGAGCTCTTACTATGTACTAAGTATGCTAAGTATACACACACACACACACACACACACACACACACACACATCTTATTTAATCTCACAACAACCTTCTGATGTTGGCACAGCTATTATCTAAATTCTACTGATGTTGGATGTAAGGCACAGGGAGATTCTGGATTGTCCAAAGGCACTCCATCAATCATATCATCAGTAAAGGAAGTGAAATACAGGGATCTGACTCCAGAGCCCGCCTTCCCACCGTCTGTCCTGCAATGTTCCCACAATCATTTGCCCTAGATAGAAGGAGAGAGAGCATTCCTCCCAGGCGTTGTAATGCACAAAGGTCTTACACCACGGAATCCAGATCTGTGTCTTCTACATGGATTCCTCTGATCCACTAGGTTTTTACCTTATTCATTTTCTATTCTCTCCCCTTAACACATTATCTACACAGCTCCTCATTGGCAGGACGACATAGTAAAAGCAAGTGTAGTTGTTTGGTCTTGCCTGATGTGTGGATTGAAGACAAAGTTAAACAGAAGCAATTAACTAAGGTCTTTGTTTTCTCCTCTATGACACTTGCTGAAGTGCCCACCCTGTCCCCCTCAGGAAATATATACTTAGGGATAACAGTAATGATTTGCATGCCTTCTTTTGGGTGAACTGAGAACAGTGATTCAGGAATCAAAGTGTAAATCATTTACCCGAAATTAAGCATTGAAACTTCAAGTTCTTATAACTGGCCACCCTTTGGCAAATCTCACAGTGGAGTGCACCGTTTAGAGTGTGGCATACCCACAGCAGGAGAGGATTCATCCTCAAGGTGAAAGTTTGCGCATTCAGAGAGACAAACTCTACTTGATCAATGGCATGGAGCCTACAGGTCTAGTTGATAGGTTTCCATGTGTCAGCCTATTTAGGAGAAATGCATCCCTTCCTGTCTTGCTGTTTTTATTCTATCAGAGTGGTGGTCTTATTGTGGTAACATTGTCAACATCAAGAGAAGGCTTATTAAGTCTTAATCTCTGGGTATTTTACTTTCTATTTTGGTTTTCTTATCCTTTGCTAATCCAAAATCTTCTTTCAGCTAAACATTTTTTCTTAGTACAAAAATCAGTAGAAGCAAAGGCAAAGCTTAGTGGATGTAATACATCCAATTACCTTGCTTGTTCAAACTTCCCTCTGCTCTCTTTTGAATTACAGAAAACTTCCCTCACTCTCTTTCTCTTTCTCTCTCATGTTTTGCATCCATCCTTCCCCTAGAATGATTTTCAATTTATAAGTATTTCTGTTAATATTTTCAAATAATTTAAAGTATTCTTCAGCCTTTGCCTTAAGAAAGTTCTTATGCAAGTTTCTTAAAAGTGGTTGTAACACTTGGTGATTTTTGAATTTGTGTATACATTTTGTAGATGAGTACTTAATTTGCAGTGTTTACCAGTGTCTCCGAAAAGCAAATCAAAGACCAGTTCGTGTGTTCTGTTAACTTCTCACGAGGTACATGGTAGTCTTTTGGAAGAAATGTATCCTATGTTTTTTTTAAAGGAAAGTGGGAGAAAAACCTTAACATTACAGAGGAGAGGCCACCTTGTTTATAAATGGAATCAGTGTCAGTTTCTCAATTATTATTAGCACAGGAAGGTACTTTGTTAAACACTGTGCATTTTCTGGGAAAGTCACTCAAGACATAGACCATAGTTTATTCTTGCTGCTGTTAAGATGGCAATAAGATATGACAGTGATAACCAGTGGGACAACCTTTAAAAGAAAACTCTTAAGAGTTAGCAAAATAATGTCTATTTGAGAGAAGACAGTAAATACGAACTTAGCTAACACAAGTATGCAGCAGCCCCATCATTACTCTTGGGGGTTTCTAACTTATAGTTCCCATAAAATGGGCAATTAATGTTAACTTACAAAAACACTATTTATAAATTTAGAAAAAGAGAGAAGACTTAATTTTTAACAAAGGGAGGTAGCCATCCCACAGGCTAAGAAGAGCAGCCTCAGGCAAAGACCAGAGACAGGTACTTTGAATGAAGAGGGGCTGGGATAAGAGCTTTATACTGAATGGGTTAGCAAAACATACATATTAAACATGTTACAGGAGGAGCTATGGATACTCATGAAGATGGTCCTGACACGTGCATATTGAGCAAACATACATATAACACAGGACTCACGTTTATTTTGGAATGGAGACTGAGCATTCAAATGTTTATAATTAGGCCCTAGGTGTCAAAAAGTCTTTTCAGAAGGCAAAGGCACATAAATTTGCAACTTCTGTAATCCAGCTAGGACCAGTCCATGGTCAGTGGTCTTCTTATCAGGAGAAAGGTACTGAAATCAGTCTCTTGTCCAATCAAAGCTGTAGTTATGGCTGGTGGAAAGAGGGTCAGTTAGTCAGGGTCTGTGAGCTGGATGAGTTGTAACTGTTTTAATATTGTTTATCCAAAGCCAGTACTTGTTTAGCTTATAGAGAAAAAGAAAAACCTGTGGCAGTTAGAGCAGAGTTTATTCTTTAAGTGTAAAGGTGAATGACTTAACCCTTTCCTGGCATGACCTTTGGTCTTGTTTATAATCCGGTACCTTATGGCCACAAAGCGTCTGCTCTGTCAGTCTTATGATCTCCATTTTACATTAATGGTCAGTTGTTGTGTCTAAGCTATAAAAGGGAGAGGAGTGTAACAAGGTCTGTCTGACCTCCCATCCCGTCATGGCAGGAAACTCGGTTTTAAGATTGTTCCTGGGAACCCCTTGACCACAGGGAGGTTCATTCAGTTAGGAAGGGAGATGGGCTTGGGATATTATATTTAGTTTACATTATATTACTTACTCCTTCTGCAGTCCCTAGGAATTTGGGAAATATGGTCATTTTCTCCCTGTCTTTTCAGCTAAATGGAATAGGGCCTTATAGAAGCCCACACAGGCTCTCTTTTGAGTGTGGCCCACTATGGACCACAGGAAATAATTATCCACTGCTTACCCTCACAGGCTCTTGGAGTGTAAGCTAATCCTAAAGATCCTGTCTCTTGATTTTTCACATAACAGTCGTGTCCTTCAACTTCAGGGGATATGTATCAAAATCTTCTAGTCATTGTCATGAATTCTGCCCCCTTTTCAAGGTAAAGGAGAAAGAGATGCATCCTTCCCTCCCCTTCTTGGTAGAGTCAAGACTCACAGAATAACATTTATGAAAGAAATCCTATCCACAGTCGCACTCTACGTACCTTCAACAACCTGAAACTTTACACACTCAATGTGAAGGAGGGGTTCAGAAGTTGTAAAACTTGTGTTACTGAAGTTACCTTTGAAACTTTGCAACTTAGTCCCAGAGCCTCACTCTGAAACGTCATATGCAGTATATCTTAGTGCTTCTACAGAAACTTCCAATTTCACACTCTCATGTACTCACTATTGAAAATTTAGAACTCACAAGATCACACCACAACAACAGCAACAACAAAAATGTCACTCATAATCTCACTTCTCATGCAAATATAACCACTGTCTGCACATGGAGGAATATTTGTTGTCTTTTTCCTTTGCCTAGGAATACATTTAAAGATACATCCTTTTATAAAATGGGGTTATGCTATGCATACTAATTGCAAACTCTTTTTTTTTTTCCTTTTAATATATTTTTGAACAAGTTTCTAAGTTGACAAATGTGTTACTACGTATTTTTTAAAGGCTGTTTCAGATACCATCTTCGGACATATAACTGTTGATTTAACAAATTATTTATTGTTAAGATACTTAGACCCTTTTTCAATAATTTTACTACATAGAAATCACTCTTCTGAACATCTTTGTGGATGCATTTTTGCATTATTGGTAAAATGTAAAATCAATCAATAAAAATATATATTTATATAATAGTTTATGCAAATATAAAAAATAATATAAATAAATAATAAAATTAGATATGTAATCAATAGTAAAAATAAAAAGTAAAATATAAATCCTACCATTCAGGAGTAACATATTAGGCTGTAATCTATAATCATTAAAATTCACATAAGCCTGAGTTAAAGGTCTAGAGCAGACTTTGATTTAATATGCTATGAGAGAGGTCAAAGCCCAGAAAGTGGATTTCAGAATATTGAACACAAATTTTACCCATTTTCACAACTTTTTTTTCTAAAGTCAGCTCTTATTATCATCATCTACCTATGAAGGTCACCAAATACTAGTAATTCTATTTCAGAAATATTTCCAGGATTCAGCCCCTCCTCTCTGTCTTCACTATCATTACTTTAATTCATGCCTTCGCCGTTTTTTTCACCTAAATTGCTATAATCATTTTGATGCCCTCCGTTATCCTTCATTCACATTGACACCAGAATGGGCCCCTTAAAACGTATATATTCTTGCATTACTTCCCTGATTTAAGTTCTGTGCTAGCTTCAGACGACTAAACGGCAAGTTACAGCAACTCAAGCCCTTCCTTGTATAATTTCCTCATTTCCAGTTTTACCTGCCTGGCTCTCCCATTGCCCCTACCCTGCACTGATGCTTTATCCATACTCGGTTTCTCCTATTCCCTAGATGCACTGTGCTTTTCTAATGGTTTCCATACAGATGCTCTTTCCTTTTGTCTGGAGTGTCCTAGCCTTGCCCTTTATTCATCTTTCAAACTCTGACCTACTCTCTCCTCTCTCTTCTCCCAAAGTGGCTACATACAATCCATTGCCTCCTCTTATGGTAGTCTGCAGTTCAGATTTCTTAGACTCATACTTGCCTGTCTCACATTGTATTGCTTTTTGTCAGTTTGTGTACCCATCTGTCTGTTTCATTAGATTGAGAAATGCTCAAGGGCAGGAATTTTATCTCTTCCACATGTAGCTATTAGATAGGTATATGCTCAATAAATTAGTATTTTCATTTAGTGATCTTTTTAAAATTAATAAAATACTTCTCCACTTGCTCAAACATGATATAGAAATGTCTTCCTTTCTCCTCCTCTTCTTCCTCTTCTTCTTCTTTCTCTTCTTCTTTTTCTTATTATTCCTCTTTCTCTTCCTCTTCTTCTTCTTTTTTTAGAGAAATAGGGTCTCATTTTGTCACCTGGGCTGGAGTTTCGCGGTGTGATCATAGCTCACTATAACTTCAAACTGCTGGGCTCAAGCGATCCGCCCTCCTCAGGCTCCTGTGTAGCTGGGACTACAGGCATGCACCACCATGCCCAGCTAATTTTTAAATTTTTTCGTGGAGTGGGGTGGGGTCTTACTATATGGTTCAGACTGGTCTTGAATTCCTAGCTTCAAGCAATCCTCCTGCCTCAGCCTCCCAAACACTGGGATTACAGGTATGAGCCACCATATCTGACTTCTTCCCATCATTTTATACCTAAAAGCATAAATCCAAGGGAGAAGGAAGTCATAGCTTCAAGTGTGAAGCAAAAGACTGACTCAGGAGGCTGAAAATGCCATTATCTCTCTGATGTAATAGATGACAGCAGACCCAAGTTGACTCCAATAGTGTACATAACAGAAAACCACAGATTGCCATGTTAAAATTGAACTCTAAGGATTTTAAAATATATTTATCATCCCACTGTGCTGGTTGTGTACAATGATACCATACATGATATTTCTAAAACACAAGCCCAGAAAGCGTATCTGGGCTGCATGGAATAGGACTCCAACTCAAGTAAACATCATTTTTAAAGCATGCACTAAATGATAGATTTAAATTAGAATAAAAAGACAGAAAACAGCATGTGAAACACTTCATTACCTTTTACATTTTTATGAAGCCTAGGGTAGAGGCAAGTATTAAAATAACAAGATTGAAAAGTGGCTGGTGAAAAGGTCTTTAGTGCTTCTTGGCTGACATTTTTAAAAGGGCTTATTAATGCAAAAACCCTGAGGCTTTCATCATGCACACACAGAAACTGAATCTCTAAGGCATAGACAGACAGGAAGAGAAGTCTGCCCTGTTTGAAATGTTTAATAGAAGAGGGTGAAAGTAGCTTGCAGCTTTTACTCCTTCCATGTTCCCTCATTGACCCCCTTCCATCACCAACTTCCCAAAAGTCAAGCTAAAATAATGTGGTTTCAGTACTTATCCCAAACTCTGCTGGCTACCATGCCCCTGCCTGGAACTACCACAGGCTGCTGAGCAGTGAGGCCTGCCCCACTGCTCATGGAATTACAGGATGATAGTCTCTCACTGCTCTGGGCAGAAGTGGGCAGCCAACTGGACGCTCTGGTTTTGGACAATGCATGTCCCCTTTCTTTTCAAATCCAGTGAACTGAGAGTCTCTGCAATCTCAGGAAACTTTTCCCGGTACTCAGAAGTTAGATATAAGACTGTTTTCTATCATTATTCCTGTTGGCCCATGTTCTAGAACCCTGTTCCCTGCTTTTTATGTGCTATCTCAATATATTCTTAAACCATGGGATGGTCTTCACTGTACCCTTTGGAAGCCATGCCCCATTCTGCTCTGTGATGATTAGATGGTTAATATTGAGTGTCAAGTTGGTTGGATTGAAGGATGCAAATATTGTTCCTGGGTGTGTCTGTGAGGGTGTTGCCAAAGGAAATTAACATTTGAGCCAGTGGCCTGAGAGGAGCAGACCCACCCTCAGTCTGGGTGGGCACCATTTAATCAGCTGCCAGTATGGCTAGAATAAAACAGGCAGAAGAAAGTGGAATGAAGAGACTTGCTCAGTTTTCCAGTCTTCATCTTTCTCCCATGCTGGAAGCTTCCTGCCCTCAAACATCAGACTCCAAGTTCTTCAGCTTTTGGACCTTTGGACTTACACCAATGATTTGCTAGGGGCTCCTGGCCTTTAGCCACAGCCCGAAGGCTGGACTGTTGGCTTACCTACTTTTGAGATGTTGGGACTTGGACTATCTTCCTTGCTCCTTGGCTTGCAGATGGCCTATTGTGATGCTTCCCCTTGTTACTCTGTGAATCGATTCTCCTAATAAACTCCCCGTCATATATATGTATATCCTATTAGTTCTGTCCCCTTAGAGAACCCTCACTAATACATGCCCCCATGTCCTTGTATCTCCAGGCAACCAGAGATTAGAACAAAGTTGTCAAAACTCCTTCATTCTTGGTAAGTGCTTCTTTTAAACACTTTCTGAAACTTTTGTCCTCTTGTTTATACTGTACAACTACTACAGTGACACTCCTCCACTCCTCCCAGTGCATTCTAACCCCATCTCTAAGCATTTGACCCTCTTATAGCGCTAACATGTAACAGACCTTTTGGAGGACCCCACGGAGAGATTGCAAATCTGTCCTTCCTATCACCACCTTCACCAACCCAGTCTAAAACTTTGCATATTATGTTAGTTAAGAGAAAGAGAGCACTAGGTAGGGGCAATCCCGACATTTTCAAATTCTCTATTCATAGGAAGAACATTTCAAAAATACTTAAAATTCCTTTTGGTACCTCAGAGGCCCGAGCCAAGAATATGGTAGTTCCTTGAAAGTCTATCGCATTCACACAAGTAGAACTCATTATTTTAAGCCTGTACCTTTGAAAGCACTGCTGAGTCTTTGCTGTGTAGTAGATCAAATATCATCACAACTAAAATGATCCTGATATTCCACTGTGTCTCTAATTACATTTTTAGAGCCAAGGATCCATACAGCTTAATGGCGACCTGAAGATCATCATCTCATAAAAATTTCATTACACCCATTCTCACCATTTACAAAAAGAAAAAAAAAAAAGATTTTTCTATGAGAGAAGTGAAAGTAATGTTTATTAGCATGTAGGTCTCCTGACTACAATCCACTGCTCTTTCTGCCATTCCATGAAAACTCTTACTTAACTTACTAAAGATCACCTCACAGTACTTCCCTACATCCTATGACAGCAGAAATTGGATGCCCAGCACAAGACCTTGTATTCATCAACCATTAATAAAGAAATGACACGTCAAATGGCAAAAGTTTTATAAGAAAGGCCTAAACAGTGATTTTATTTGTTTGTTTGTTTTTGTTTTCCCTTTCCTGACCAAGACCAGATTCTCTTCTGCCTCAAGATCTTGAAGAAGCATCCTGCTAACATCAGAGCAGGGATATCTTTTGGGGTGGTATTGTAACAACAGTGTTCAACTCAAGGGCACCTAGAGGGACAGAGCAGCTAGAGAGGCTAGTAAACTCATAGGGCATGACCACTTCTTGAGAATATTTCGAGATGAGGGGATAACTATAATATAAAATAATGTGTTGAGCAAATACAGTGAAACTAGCTTATACAAATTTGCTTCTTTTTAACCCTAAGTAGTCATTCAGTAAAAAAAATATATAATATATCCTAATACACAGCCATCTCATAAATATTTTCAAACATCTTTTTTAGAAATTGCTATTAAAAGCCTATGAAACACTCTTTTAAATGTCATCAGTGTTCATAGATTTTCCTTAAAGATTGATTTGGTTATTAGGCAAAAGTCACTCAGCTAATTGGAAAGAACAAGGTAAGTAAAATTTTATTTTGGTTTAAAAAATTGTACACAGAAAATGACACCAATTTTCTGAGTTATTTTGAAGACATTTACAAAAACATCATTTCAAAAATAATCTAAGGAATGACAGTGTCATTGGAATAAGAATACAATCTCTGCAGGTGATTAAATCAGAGTCAACATCTATTTCTTCAAATAAGTTTTGGTATCGTGATTCGAAGACCAGCCATAAGTATGACACATTTCCACAATGACATGCATGCTGCCATTTACATGAATGTTTGAAAAGATGTTTAATTGCTTAGAAAATATTGTTTTTATATGGTTAAATTTTAAAAAGCAAGATATGAGGAGGAAGAGGTGGAGCAAGATGGCCAAATAGAAGCCTGAAGCAATTGTCTCCACCAGAGGAACATCAAACCGAACAACTATTCACACAAAAATCACCTTTATAAAAACCAACAGTTGAGTGAGTGATCACAGCACCTCGTTTTAACATCATATTAAAGAAAGACGCAGTAAAGATGGTAGGAAATACAGACTTGAATCACCTTCACCACCCTTCCCGCATCCCTCGGCAGCAGCACTTAGGGGAAGGAGAGCACAGAGATTGTGGAACTTTGCATTGAAACTCGGTGCTGCTCTGTCAGAGCAGAAAGCAATATAGGGTAGAAATGAACCGGTGCCCACAGAGGGAGCATTTACACCAGCCCTAGCCAGAGAAAAATCATCCATCCTAGAGGCTGGAACCTGAGTCCCTCAAGCCTCACCACAGTGGGCTAAAGTATTCTGGGGTCCTATGTAAACATTAATGGCAGTCTAAGCCACAAGGACTGCAATTTCTGGGGACATCCTGTGCTGTGCTGTGCTGTGCTCAAAACCAGTGGACTTGGGGTGCACATGACCTAGTGAGACACTAGCTGAGGTTGCCAAGGGAGTGCTTGTGGCCCCCCTCCCGCAACCACAGGCAGTGGAGTTGGCAGCTCTAGGAAAAACTCCTTCCCTCTGCTTGAGGAGAGGAGAAAGGGGACTAAAAAGGACTTTGTCCTACAACTTGGACGCCAGCTCAGCCAAGGTAGTATAGGGCATGAGTCAGATTCCTGAGGCCCCCATTCCAGGCCCTACCTCCTATTTAATGTTTCTAGATATGCCCTGGAACAAAAAGAAGCCTGCTGCTTTGAAGGGAAGAATTCAGTCCTACAGGATGCATCACCTGCAGACAGAAGAGCCCCTGGGCCCTGAATAATTGGCAGTGTTAACCAGGCAGTACTTGCTGTGGGCCCTAGGTCAGACACAGAAAAGTGCTGAATTCAGTTGTGACCCAGCACATTCACAGCTGTGGTGGCTATGGGGAGATTCTCCTTATGCTTGAGGAAAAGAGACGGAAGAATAAAGAAGACTTTGTCTTACAGCCTGGATTCCAGCTTGGCCACAGTGGGCTAGAGCACCAGGCAGCCTCTTGGGGTTCCCAGTTTCAGGCCTTGGCTCCCAGATGGCAATGCTGGACCACCCTGGGCCAGAAGTTAGTTCACTGTTGTGAAGAGAGAGAGCCACACCTGGCAGCACTCATCACAAACTGACTGAGGAACCCTCAGGCCCTGAGTGAACATGGATGATAGCCAGGCAGCACCGACTGAGGGCCTGGGTCATTGGTGGCCATGTGGGCCTGGATCAGTGGTGGCCACATGGAGGGACTCCTCTGCTTGAGGGAAGAGGAGAGAAGAATGGGAAGAACTTTTTGTCTTGCAGCTTGGGTACCAGTTCAGCCTCAGTAGAATAGAGTACCAGGTAGATTACTAAGGTTCCTGAGTTTCTAAGCCATGGCTTCTGAATGGCATCTCTGGACCCAGCTGGAGCTAGGAGGGACTCACCACTCTGACGGGAAGGACCCAAGCTTGGCTAGATTCAGCACCTAGATTGTAGAGTCTATGGGCCTTAAGTGAGCATAGACAGTAGCCAGGTGGTAGGCAACACGGGACTTGAGTGATGCCCAGTGCTATGCTGGCTTCAGGTCTGAACCAGTGCAATTCCTGTGGTGACCACAGAGGTGCTTGCATCATCCCTCCCTCAGCTCCAGAAAGCTCAGGACAGAGAGAAAGAGACTCCGCTTGTTTGGGGGAAAGTAAGGGAAGAGAAAAAGAGTCTCTGCATGGTAATACAGAGAATTCTCCTAGATCTTACCCAAGACCACCTCAGTGGTACTTCTATGAGTCTGCAGGAGTAACAGTGTTACTGGGCTTAGGCTGCCTCCTAATGGATGTACAGCCGTAGTGACAGACTTAGATCACAACACCCATGTTCATTCAAATACTTGGAAAGCCTTCCAAAGAAGGACAGGTACGAATAAGCCCAGGCTGCAAAGGCTACAATAAATAACTAACTCTTCAATGCCTAGACACTGATGAACATCCACAGCATCAAGCCTTTCCAGGAAAACATGACCTCACCAAACAAACTAAGGCACCAGGCACTAGTCCTGGAGAGACAGAGATGTGCGACCTTTCAGAGAGAGAATTCAAAATAGTTGTTTTGAGAAAGCTCTGTGAAATTCAAGATAACACAAACAAGGAATTTGGAATCCTATCAGATTAATTTAGCAAACAGATTGAAATAAGTAAAAAGAATCAAGCAGA
Source organism: Cebus imitator (assembly GCF_001604975.1). Taxonomy (NCBI): domain Eukaryota; kingdom Metazoa; phylum Chordata; class Mammalia; order Primates; family Cebidae; genus Cebus; species Cebus imitator. The sequence continues at coordinate 2,597,368 of NW_016107516.1, forward strand.
CATTCTAGAGCTGAAAAATGTAATTGTCATATGCAAGAATGCATCAGAGTCTCTTAACAGTGGAATTAATAAAGCAGAAGAAAGCGCTAGTGACCTTGAAGACAGGCTCCTTGAAAATACACAGTCATAGGAGACAAAGAAAAAAATATTTTAAAAAAATGAAGCACACCTACAAGATCTAGAAAATAATCTCAGAGGGGCAAATCTAAGAGTTATTGATCTTAAAGAGGAGGTAGAGAGAGAGAGAGGGATCAGGCTAGAAAGTTTATTCAAAGTACAATAACAGAGAACTTTCCAAACCCAGAGAAGATAAATATTAAAGTACAAAAAGATTACAGAACACGAAGCAGAGTTAACCCAAATTGGACTGCCAAAGGTCAAGGATAAATAAATAGTCCTAAAAGCAGCAAGAGAAAAGAAACAAATAAGATACAAAGAGGTGTTCTACTTTGTCTGGCAGCAGACTTCTCAGTGGAAAGCTTACAGGCCAGAAGAGAGTGGCATAATGTGTATGTAAAGGGCTGAAGAAAAAAAATCTTTCATCCTAGAATAATACATCTAGTGTAAATTTCTTTCAGATATGGAGGATAAATAAAGTCTTTCCCAGACAAACAAAAGCAGAGACATTTCATCAAAACCAGATTCCGTCTTATAAGGAATGTTAAAAGAGACTCTTCAATCTGGCCAAAAAAAAAAAAAAAAAGACATTAATGAGCAATAAGAAGCCATCTGAAAGTGCAAAACTGACTGGTAATAGTGAATACACAGAAAAACATATAATATTATAACACTGTAATGACTAAAAGATGGGCCTATCAAAAATAACTATGATAACTTTTTAAGACATAGACAATATGAGATGTAAAGAGAAACAAGAAAAAGTTAAAAATGGGGGAATAAAGTTCAACAATAAAATTTTGATTAGTTTCTTCTTTGCTTGCTTGTTAAATTGCTTCTTTATGCAATCACTATTAATTTCTCATGAGTTTAAATTAATGGGGAATAAGAGATTATTTCCAAACCTTATAGTCACCTCAAACCAAAATCGTATAGCAGATACACAAAAAGTCAAAAGCAAGAAATGAAAACGTGCTACCAGAGAAAATCACCTTCACTGAAAGGAAGACAGAAAGGAAGGAAAGAAGAAAGAGAAGACCACAAAGCAGCCAGAAAACAAATGACAAAATGGCTGGACTAAATCCCTATTTATCAACAATAACATTGAATGTAAATGGACTAAATTATCCAATCAAAAGACACAGAGTATCTGAATGTATTAAAAAACAAGATGCAATGATCCATTGACTACAAAAACACATTTCACTTATAAAGACACACATAGACTGAAAATAAAGAGATAGAAAAAGTTATCCCATGTGAATGGAAACCAAAAAGAGCAGGAATAGCTATACTTCCAACAGACAAAACAGATTTTAAGATGAAAACTATAAAAAAAGACAAATTTGTTATATAATGATGAAGAGGCCAATGCCACAACACAAGAAGTTGTAATAATTGTAAGTATATATCTACTTAACACTGGAGCACTTTGATATATATCACACACATTATTAAAGCTAAAGAGGGAGATAGATCCCAATACAATAATGACTTTGATATCTCACTTTCATAATTGGACATAACTTCTAGACAGAAACATCAGATTATAATCTGCACTATAGACCAAATGGACCTAACAGATGTTACAGAATATTCCATCCAATGGCTACGGATTACACATTCTTCTCCTTAGCACATGGATTATTCTCAAAAATGGACCATATGTTAGGCCATAAAAAAAAGTATTTTAAAATTCAGAAAAATTAAAATTGATTATCAAGTATCTTCTCTGATCATAATAGAACAAAACTAGAAGTCAGTAGCAAGAGAAATTTTGAAAATTTTAGAAATACATGAAAATTAAACAATATGCTCCTGAATGACCAGTGGGCCAATAAAGAACTTAAAAAGAAAATTTTTAAATGTCTTGAAACAAACAACAATGGAAACACAACATACCAAAATCTATGGGATACACCAAAAGTAATACTAAGAGGAGAGTTTATAGCAATGAATGCCTACATCAAAAAAGTAGAAATAGTTTAAGTAAACAACCTAATGATGCATCCTAAGGTATTAGAAAAGCAAGAGCAAAGTGAACTCAAAATTAGTAGGAAAAAAATAATAAAGATAGAGCAGAAAGAAGTGAAATTGAAAAATACAGAAGATCAAAAGGATAAAAAATTGTTTTTTTTTATAAAATTAGCAAAATCTACAAACCTTTAGACAGACTAAGAATAAAGAGAGAAGATACAAATAAATAAAATCAGAGATGAAGAAGGGGATATTACAACCAATATTGTAGAAATTCAAAAGATCATTAGAGACTACTATGAGCAACTATATGACAATAAAGTGGAAAACCTAGAAGAAATGGATACATTTCTAGACAAATACAACCTATCAAGATTAAACCACAAAGAAATCCAAAACCTAAACACACCAACAAGTAATGAATTTGAAGCTAGAAGAAAAAAATTTCCCAGCAAAGGAAGGCTATGGCTTCACTGCTGAATTTGACCAAACATTTAAGAAAAAATTAATACCAATTCTACTCAAACTATTTCAAAAAATAGAGGAGGAATGATTACTTCCAAATTCATTCTATGAAGCCAGTATTACTGTGATACCAATACCAAAGATACATCAAAAAAGAAAAAACATAGACCAATATTCCTGATGAATATTAAAAGTCCTCAACAAAATACTAGCAAATTAAATTCATCAACACATTAAAAAGATCATTCTTCATGACCAAGTGGTATTTATCCTTGGGATGCAAGAATGGTTAAACATATGCAAATCAATCAATGTATTACATCAAATCAATAGAACGAAGGATAAAAACCATATGATCATTTCAATTGATGATGAAAAAGCAATTGATAAAATTCAATATCCCTTCCTGATAAAACACTCAGAAAACTGGGTATAGAAGGAACATTACTCAACATAATAAAAGTCATATATGATAGACCCACAGCTAGTATCATATTAAATGAGGGAAAACTGAACACATTTTCCTCTAAGATCTGGAACACAACAAGGATGCCTACTTACACCATTGTTATTCAACAATGCCTTAAGTCCTAGCTAGAGCAGTCAGAAAAGGGAAAGAAATAAAAGGCATCCAAACTTGAAAGGAAGAAGTCAAATTATCCGTATTTGCAGATGATATCATCTTAAATTTTGAAAAACCCAAAGACTCCACCAAAAAACTATCAGAACTGACAAATTTAGTAAAGTTGCAAAATACCAAATCAACATAAAGTATCAGTAGCATTTCTGTATGCCAACAGCTAACAATCTGAAAATGAAATCAAGAAAATAATCTTATTTATAATAGCTACAAAATAGTAATAATTAATAGTAATAATAAGACATGTAGGAATAGACTTAACCAAAAAAGTGAAATATCTCTATAATAAAACTATAAAACATTGATGTAAGAAATTAAAAAGGACACACACACAAAAAAGAAAAGATATTCCATGTTCATGGATTGAAAGAATTAATACTGTGCAAGTATCCATACTGCCTAAAGCAATCTGCAGATTCAATGCAAAATACCAATGACATTCTTCACAAAAACATTTAAAAAAAATCCTAAAACTTATATGGAATCACAAAAGACTCAGAATAGCCAAAGCTATTCTTTAAGTAAGAAGAACCAAACTGGAAGAATCACATTACCTGATTTCAAATTATACTAAAGACCTATAGCAACCAAAACAGCATAGTACTGGCATAAAAACAGATACACTGACCAATGGAACAGAATAGATAACCCAGAAATAAATTCACGTATTTACAGTAAATTCATTTTCAATAAAGGTACCAAGAACATATATTTGGGAAAGGGAACTCCCTTCAATAAATCATGCTGGTAAAACTGGATATCTATATGCAGAGAAACAAAACTAGATCCTTATCTCTCATTATATGCAAAAATCAAGTAAAATGGATTAAATACTTCAGTCTAAGACTTCAAACTATGAAACTACTAGAACACATTGGAGAATATCTCCAGGATATTTGTCTAACCAAAGACTTCTTGAGTAATACCTCATAAGCACAGGCAAACAAAGCAAAAAAAAAAAAAAAAAAAAAAAGAATGGAGGA
>NW_016107516.1:2601654-2617576 GCF_001604975.1 Cebus imitator
AAAAAAAAAAAAAAACAAATGGGATCTCATCAAATTACAAAGCTTCGGCAGAGCAAAGGATACATACAATCAACAAAGTAATGAGACAATCCACCAAATGGAAGAAAATATCTGCAAACTATCCATCTGACAAAGAATTAATAACCAGAATATATAAAGAGCTCATACAACTTAATAAGAAAAAAAATCATAATTTGATTAAAAATGGGCAAAAATCTGAATAGACATTTCTCAAAAGAGGACATATGAATGGCAAACAGGTATTTTAAAAAGTACTCAACATCACTGATCATCAGAGAAATGCAAAGTAAAACTATGGAGATATCATCTCACCCCATTTAAACTGGCTTTTATCCAAAAGACAAGCAAAACCAATTTAGGCAAGCATGTGCAGAAAAGGGAAACTTCATACAATGTTGGTGGGAATGTAAATAAGTACAACTACTATGGAGTACAGTTTGGAGATTCCTCAAAGAACTAAAAATGAAACACCATGTGATTCAACTACCTCACTGCTAGGAATATACTCAAGTGAAAGCAAATCAGCGTACTGAAGAGATATCTGCCTTTCCAAGTTTGTTGCAGCACTATGCACAATAGCCAAGATTTGGAAGCAAACTAAGTGTCCAGCAACAGATGAATGGATAAAGAAAATGTGATACATATGCACAATGGAGTACAATTCAGCCATAAAAATAGAATGAAATCCTGTTATTTGCAACAACACAGATGAAACTGAAGGGCATTCTGTCAAGTAAATAAGCTAGAAACAGAAAGACAAAATTCTCATGTTCTCACTTATTTGTGGGTGCTAAAAATTAAAACAATTGAATTCATGAAAATACAGAGTAGAAAGATGGCTACCCAAGGCTGGGAAGGGTGGTGGTGGGGAGGGGGAAATGGGGGTGGTGAATGGATATAAAAATATAGTTAGATAGAATAGTTAAATACAAAAATATAGTTTCATAGCACAATGGGGAAATTGCAGTCAATAATAATTTGCTATACACTTCAAAACAACTAAAAGAGTATAATTGGATGGTTTAGTAACACAAAATGTGTTTATTATGCATTGTACGCCTACATTGAAATATCTCATGTACTTCATAAATATGTAAAACTAATATGTATCCACAACAAAATTTAAAAAGCAATTAGAAAATTGTACATGAAAGATTATCACAATTATGTAAAAATAGGCATAAATAATATTGGATGAAAAGAGGCCTAAATGATGAAAATGATGGATTTGGATAGTGAAACAGAAGGTCATTACATGTCCACTTTTTGGTGTTTTCTAATTTTTTTCTAATGAACAGATATCATCTATAAAATGAGAAAATCATTCCTTTCTTTTTTAAAAATTATTATATTTGTGCATTTTCTCATAACCAGTAAGATAATTGCTTATATTGGCTTCCAACCATGATCACTTCCCTATACCATACTTCACCTATAACATAAAGTGGTTGGGTAATTATTGCCACTCTAAAGGCTTTGAAAAAGGCCCAACATGCAGCAACCAAAGATCCTAAGATTAAAAACCTAGAAAAGTCACAGCACAATAAAATGGTGTGATTTACTTCTATTAAAGTAATATTTTGTTAACCTGAATAACTTATACCATAAGTAGACTAACTTTTTAACCATATATTCATTTTAGAACAATGTAGTCATGTATATATTTAAAAGCTTAATCAGAGGAGAGGAAAAATGGTGGACAGCAGGCAGGACTAACTTGCAGCTCCTACTCAGACAGAGTAGCCTGTGGAGACTCACATCATGAACTTTTGATCAGGAACATACCAGGAAAGCTGAGAGAATCCACAGACCTTTTGAAGGAAGTAGACTGCTGCTGGGGGCTCCAGGAGACAGCCAAAAAATGGTGAGTGCCCAAAGTGTGAAAGTGTGAAAGGGTATCATCCACCCTTGAACATACATCCTCACTGGAGAACCTGAAAGTCCAGATCATGGGAAAAGAATTTGACCTTACCTAGAGCTGAAGCAAACTTAGAGAGCAAGAGAAATACAAAGGTAGAAGAAGCAGTGGTAAGAGCCCTGTAACTACTCTCAGTCCTTGGGGAAGCCATTTCTGTCTTTGTCTCACAGGGATCCTTAGGGAGGACTGCCAGTGGAGTTGGGAAAAGACAACAGGGAGTAGAAAAACTGAACTCTATAACAATTTCAACCAATTGCACAGTTTCTTGGACAGAATCTGGGAGAGAGGGTGAACCAGGGGTGCAGACACAGCACAGAAGTTGCAGTAGGTGGAGAAGCACAAAACCTGAAAGCCCTGCTTACTTTCTCAGAAGGGAGGCCTGGAGCCTGGGACAAGTTCTCAACCCTGTTCACCCACTGCCTGGAAATAAATTCAGTGCTGTTGGAGGGCATGGTCAAAGTGAGACTGGCCTTTTTGGCTTATGGGATTTGGCTGAGGCCTGCAACTGCCAGTTTTCCTCCACTTTCCTGGTTACCTCCATAGGCAGAAGAGGCAGCCATGATTCCCCTGGGAGCATAATTCCATTGGCCTAAAAACCCAACCCCATCCCCCACAGCAGCTGCAGCAAGCTCTCCCCAAGCAGAGTCTGAACTCAAACATACCTAACCTCACCTCCACATGATGGTCCTTCTCTACCTGCCCTGGTAGCTGAAGATGAAGAACACAATCTCTTGGGAGCTCTATGGCTCCACCTACTGCTGTGAAACATAACAGGAGACCCTAGGGCACCCCTGTATCCTCCCTATACTACTGCAGCTGATACTCTCTTGAAAGCATCTCTCCTGGCTGGAGGCCAACCAACACAAAATTAGCACAATAAACAAAAACACAACCAAGGACCATCACAGAGTCTACTTAACTCCTCTGCTACCTCCACTGGAGCAGGTGCTGGTATCTAGGGCTGAGAGACCTAAGATGGATCATATCACAGGACTCTTTGCAGATACTCCCCAGCACCAGCCCAGAGCCCAATAGCTCCACTGAGTGTCTGGATCCAGAAGAGAAATAACAGTCACTGCAGTTCATCTCTCAGGAAACCACATCCCTGAGCATCCACATATAGGGAGCACCCTGTGGGACAAAAGAACCTAAGTAGCAGCCCTTAAGCCCCAGACCTTCCATCTGATATAGACTACCCAAATAAGAAGGAACTACTCAAGGAGGCACCAGAAAAAGGTGAATACCAACTCAAATAAATTTTTTAAATGTTACAGGATATGGATGGAAAAATCTTTAGATAAATAGATAACATAAATAAAAAACAATCATGTTTTCTGGAATGAAGGATGTACTTAGAGAAATGCAAAATACACTGGAAAGACTCAGCAATAGAATTGAACAAATAGAAGAAAACTTCAGAGCTCAAAGACAAAGCTTTTGAATTAACCCCATCCAACAAAGACAAAAAAAAAAAATTAAAAGAAGAATAGGCTGGCTGCAGTGGCTCACACCTGTAATCTCAGCACTTTGGGAGGCCTAGGGGGGTGGATCACCTGAGGTCAGGAGTTTGAGACCAGCCTGGCCAACATGGTAAAACCTCCTCTCTACTAAAAATACAAAACTTAGATATGATGGTGGGTACCTGTAATCTCAGCTACTCAGGAGGCTGAGGTGGGAGAATCACTTGAACCCAGGAGGTGTAGGTTGCAGTGAGCTGAGATCACGCCACTGCACTCCAGCCTGGGCAACAAAGTGATACTCTGTCTCGAACAAACAAACAAAATAAATAAATAAAAGAGCAAACGCCTCCAAGAAGTTCTAGATTATGTTAAATGACCAACCTAAGAATAATTTATGTTTCCAAGGAAGAAGAGAAATCTAAAAGTTTTGACAATGTATTTGAGGAAATAATTGAGAAAAGCTACACTGGCTTTGCTAGAGATCTAGACATCCAAATACAAAAAGCTCAAAGAACACCTCTGGAATTCATTGCAAAAATATTATCGCCTAGGCACATCGTCATTAGTTTATCTAAAGTTAAGATGAAGAAAAGAATCTTAAGAGCTGTGAGGCAAAAGCATCAGGTAACCTATAAAGGAAAGCCTATCAGATTAACAGCAGATTTCTCAGGAACCCTGAAAGCTAGAAGGGATTTTGGGTCCTATCTTTAGCCTCCTTAAACAAAACTATTATCAGCCAATAATTTTGTATCCAGTAAAACTAAGCTTCATAAATGAAGAAAAGATACAGTCTCTTTCAGACAAGCAAATTGCTGAGAGAATCCACCACTACCAAGCCAGCACTACAAGAACTGCTAAAATGAACTCTAAATCTCGACACAAATCCTGAAAATGCACCAAAATAGAATCTCCTTAAAGCATAAATATTACAGGACCTATAAAACAACAATACAATGAGAAAAAAAAGGTATTTAGGCAACAAATAGCACAATAAATAGAATAGTACCTCATATCACAATACTGTTTAACATAAATGGCCTAAATGCTCCACTTAAAGGATACACAATGGCAGAATAGATAAGAATTCACCAACCAAATATTTGCTGAGTCTACAAGAGACTCAGCTGACACATGAGAATTCACACAAATTTATGGTAAAGGTGTGGGAAAAGATATTCCATGCAAAAGGACACCAAAAGCAAGCAAGAGTAGCCATTCTTGTATCAGACAGAACAAACTTTAAAGCAACAGCAGTTTAAAAAGACAAAGAGGGACATTATGTAATGATTAAAGGGCTAGTCCAACAAGAAAATATCACAATCCTAAATATATATGGACCTAACACTGGCACTCCCAAACTTATAAAACAATTACTACTAAAACTAAGAAATGAGATAGCAACAGAGTAATAGTCTGGGACTTCAATACTCCACTGACAGAAAGTCAACAAAGAAACAATAGACTTAAACTATACCCTAGAACAAGTAGACTTAACAGATATTTACAGAACATTCTACCCAACAACTGCAGAATCCTAAAATTTATATGGAATACAGAAGCAAAAAAAGAGCCTGCATAGCCAAAGCAAGAATAAGCAAAAAGACCAAATCTGAAGGCATCACACCACCCAACTTCAAACTATATTATAAGGCCATAGTCACCAAAACAACATGATACTGGTATAAAAATAGGCACATAGACCAATGGAACAGAATAGAGAACCCAAAATAAATCCAAATGTTACGGCCAACTGATCTTCAACAAAGCAAACAAAAACATAAAGTGGAGAAAGGACACCCTGTTCAACAAATGGTGCTGAGATAACTGGCAAGCCACATGTGAAAGAATGAAACTGGATCCCCATAGCTCACCTTATACAAAAATCAACTCAAGATGGATCAAGGACTTAAATCTAAGACCTGAATCCATAAAAATTCTAGAAGATAATATCAGGAAAACCCTTCTAGACATTGGCTTAGGCAAAAACTTCATGACCAAGAACCCAAAAGCAAATGCAACAAAAATGAAGACAAATAGATGGGAGTTAATTAAACTAGTAAGTTTCTGCACAGCAAAAGAAACAGCTAGCAGAATAAACAGACAACCCACAGAGTGAGAGAAAATCTTCTCAATCTATACATCTGACAGCCAATATCCGGAATCTACAAGGAACACAAACAAATCAGCAAGAAAAAACAGTCCCATCAAAAAGTGGGCTAAGGACATGAATAGACAATTCTTAAAAGAAAATATACAAATGGCCAACAAACATGAAAAAATACTTAACATCACTAATGATCAGGGTGTGCAAATCAAAACCACAATGTAATACTGCCTTACACCTGCAAGAATGGCCATAAAAAATAAAAATTAATTAATAGATGTTGGCATTGATGTAGTGAAAAGAGAACACTTTTACACTGCTGGTGGAAATGTAAACTAATACAACCACTATGAAAAACAGTGTGACGATTCCTTAAATAACTAAAATCAGAACTACCATGTGATCCAGCAATCCTACTTCTGAGTATCTGCCTAGAGGAAAATAAGTCATTATATGAAAAACATACTGGTACATAGATGCTTACAGTAGCACAATTTGCAATTGCAAAAATATAGAACCAACCCAAATGCCCATCAATCAATGAGTAGATGAAAAAAAGTCACACACACACACACACCCATGGAATACTACTGAGCCATAAAAAGAAATGAAATAATGTCATTCACAGCAACCTAGATGGAATCAGAGACCATTTTTCTAGGTAAATCAGAATAACATAACTCAGGAATAGAAAACCAAATGTTGTATGTTCTCACTCATAAGTGGGAGCTGAGTTTTGAGGATGCAAAGGCATGAGAATGATACAATTGAATTGGGGATTCAGGGGAAAGGGTGGAAGGTTGGTGAGACATAAGACTACACACTGGGTACAGTATGCACTGCTCAGGTGATGAGTACACAAAAATCTAGAAATCATCACTAAAGAATGTATTATTCATGTAACAAAACACCACCTGTTCCTCCAAAACCTACTGAAATTAAAATATGTATTCAGTGCCAATAAAAAGACAGAACATGGAATTGAAAAAGGAAAAGCTTAATCATAAGCACACAGAAACAGAGCTATACTTTACCTAAATACATGTGGTCTTTAACCAAATAACCAGTTGGCATACTGGTGATTAATTCCCTTAGGAGTCATTTATCAAGTGCCAGAAATTAACCAGCACTCCATATGCAGCTGTGTGAGCACCTATATCTGACACACTTATGGCACTTTCCATGTTGACAAAATATGCTGATTTATGTTACTTCATTTGATTTCTATACAATTCCATATTTACATTACAGCGATGATTAGTGTTAAGCATAATGAATTAGGAATAGTTTTATTAGGAGTAGTTTTAAGGCTAGATTGTTAGCTCTTGAGGGTAGGGAACTTGCCTTATTTATCTTAGCTATCAAGAGGTTTGCCAAGTTAAATTCCTTTTGTAGATTAAGAAACGGAGGCTTTAGGATTTGTTCATGATCTTAAGGTCAGTGAGTGGCTCAGGACAACAAACTTGTATGCCTTTTCTTTTATAATACCTGTACTTTGACGCCTCTAGGATCTTTCAGCTGTGGCTAACAAAAAAAATTATTTCAATACTTGAGTGTCTTAATTCTCAGAAGAGATCAAATTGACAATTAAGACATTAATTCTTTATTTTAAAAACCTATCATCATATAAACAATTAAGGATGACTAAGTACATTTATAGCAATTATAAACAAAAAGTGCTATCAGAATATAAATAATAATGAACCAAGCAAATTGAATTTATTCTCACTGGGAAAGGTAAGACCTTGAGCTGTGACCTAAGAGAAGTTCTTAAAATCCTAAACAAAATCAATAGGGCTTGAGAGAGATAAATCATCCATATGTCTGATACACTAACAAAATTGTCTAGAGACCATCATCTGAGAATAAGAAATGAGAACACAAAGGATTTGGGACAGCATATTTTCTCACAAAGAGTAATAAACAGAGGCTCCCTGGATTCAATCAGTATCAGCTCAAATGCTACCTCTTTCTTCCGTAATCTACCTAAAGCAGAACCCCCTTCCCAGTGTCGTGCTGGTAAATGTTTACAATCGGGTATCTAGAGGAAAAATACATGCATGTGTGTACATGCTTATGTCCATTATAAATTTTACTGATATAAAAGATGCATATCACACAACTTACAAATAATAACATATGCATCATTTATTTTAGTAAATTTTGCATACTTGGTGAATTATCACAGAATGCTTTTCTTAATTTTTGCCATACTTTGTATCCATAGGCCACTTATGGTTGGAATTGAACAAGTATAGTTTAGACTCATCCATGTCATTGAATGCAGACTTGGAAAGAGACATAGTGTGTTTCTATAATACTATTCTGATACAATAGACATAAATAACTACAACAGCATATATAACAGCAACATGAAGTAAAATGAGAAAGTGTTGTTTTGAGTAGGCATTACTTTTGTTCCTAATGTGATTTATTTGTTTTAAGATATATAAAATTTAATTTTTCAATATTCACTCTGTTTAGCAGCTGGGTTGCAAAATTTCTGTGGACTTAATAATTGATCCTCATGAGCCAGCCTGAGACAGCTCCAGCTCACCACCACCCTACCCTACCCCTATGATTCTCTAATCTCTCACTCTGGTTTATTTTTCTACCAGGCTTTTATCACCACTCAACATCATGTATTTACATGTTTATTGCTTGTCTCTCATACTAGAATATAAGCTCAATGAGGGCAAGCATTTTGTCTGTCCTGATCATGACTGCCATGGTTCCTGACACATGGTAGACAGCAGTGTGAGGAACCCAGGCCCGTCTGAGTGGGTATGGAGAGCTGAGGTCAACTAATCCATGCTGTGCCATTATGTGCTCAGTAAGCAGACACTGACTTGGAGATTTGAGTGAAGGAGTTCATTGGGAAGGGATCATATTATCAATACCAGTGAAGGAAGGGGAAGGAAGACATCCTGGTAGAGGAAGAAGCTGAGCTGTGACAAGGTCCTAACCAAAAGGTCAACTTATTTCACAGGGCCTCTGGAGCCAGCACAGCCCATCAGAGTTTTCCTGAGTTGGGCAAAGGGTGATCCTTTATACCCTTACATTGGTCGTTGGCTATGAGCTGCCCCTGAAGAGAAGTAACCTTGAATGAGACAATTCTCTTCAGATAAGGCAATCCCTAAAGGAGTTTGATAACTGAGGAGTGTCTGTTGGAAGCACTCCAGCGGCTGAGGCAGCATGCTCTACACAGGGTTAGATTCAGGGTAGGGTGCCAGTGCCACCGGGAAATTGGAGAGCAATTACAAAACCAAGAGAGGTACCAGTCATAGGAATCATAGGCAGGGTGCACATCTGTTGGGGATTGGGAGAAAGACTGCAGCTTGGAAGGCACTCAAGTTCCCAGGGCTTGCTCCAGGACTGTTGGTTTCTGGTGTTCAGAAGCAACAGTAGAATAAGCAGGAGAATGTACTGCCTGCCTCTCTAAATTATCTTGGCACATCCACTCCATAAACCCTCATACAGGCCCTAGCTCATTAGCATCCACCCAGGATTCTTACAAAATACAGGTCATTCATAAACATTTTTTGAATATTTATTAAGTGTCAGTCCCTGTGCTATACTTTAGAAATACAAGAGTAAATGAAATAGACATGATCTATGCCCTAAGTGAGCTTACAACTAGTGTCGTGGCTCTTAACCCCGACTGCACACTAAAATCACCTGAAGAACTACTTTTGAATGCTGGAGTTTCCAATAGAATTGCCAAGAAAGACAACCTTAGCATTTGTATTTTCTAGCTGATTATCATATGTGGTCAGGGTTGAGAACCACTGCTTTCAGCCATTGGATGAAAAGATAGTAAACAGGAGCACACATCCAGTGTTCTGAAATTCAAACTAACAAAATGTACATGGTGAACACAAAGAAACAAAAATCTAAACAATGGTTGATATGATTTCACCTTATCCTCTGTATCCCAGCCTGAATCAACATTCATGACCAGATTAACCCAATGATACCATATCTCTGGAATGAATGCTAAATCTTTTTGCTGATCTGTTGGGATTGCCAGCTGTATCCCCTGTGTTGTGTTTGACAGCACAACCAGAAGTTCTTTGCACACATCAATAGGCATCAGGGCAACCCAAACATGATCTAAATTGCTCCTGCTGAAAACTGGCAGCACCTTGGGCTTCTGGCTCCTAATACGGTTGACAATAAGTCAGCCTTTCTCTCTGAATTCCTGACTCTGGTGCCCAGACACAGCATTTAATTAGTGTTTCAATTATCATTTAAATGTTTGCACATCAAGTTCAATGAGATCAAGGAGATGAATTTTGGGACAAGTGGTTGTAGCATCAGTGATTTCCCCAGAGATAGCTTATTTGAAGGTTAACAATTCAAGTAGAGGGCCTTCAAAAGTTGTTAATTGCTGTAAATACTTTTTCAGCTGTAGAACTCAGCACTGTGAACAAGTGACTGGCTCCTTTGATCTTAATGAAGGAAGATGTTTTTCATGCATCACAGCAGCTTGCTGGATCCTAAGCTGCAGTTCCAGGAAGGAGCACAGAGGTCATCTCCTTCTGAGCAATCTTTTGTATTGACTAAATTGCAATTACCCTGTATACAATTAGCCCTCAACTCACTAGAACAGCTTTATGGCCTGGAATGTTTCTTTAAAAAATCATGCAAATAATAACATTTGCATGGAATATGTGTTAGAGTGGAGAAGTCTGCCTTTATATCACTATCAAAAATGAAAGAGAAATGGAGGACATCTGTGATCAGATTGGCTGTTAATTTTACCTTAGCTTTTTTTGTGCTTAAAGGATGATAACATTGCCTGTGATCAAAAGAAATGTAGAGGAGAAAGGAGGAAGGGAGGAGAATGAAAAATTAAATGAGATACCTGTGTACAGCACTTCATCAGGACTGAAACAACTTTAAATGCTATGAAGATTGAGCACATGTCTCCGCCTCTACCCATATTTTTAGGGAGTACAACTAGATTTTCGTTTAATTCCTAGTTTTTCCTAACTACAGGCCTTAAGTTTTTTTGGTTTGTTTCCAACTCAGGTTCAGTATGGAGAAGGGAATGTTTAATAACCCGCTTCAAAATGAGATGAAAGTACACCAGAAAGTAGAAGATTCCAGAAATAAGGCAGATTATCTGGAAATCTCTCAAAACGGAATTTCTTGCATTTTTGGACAGTTTTAGGATTTGTTTTCTGAGCATCCATTTTCATCTTTATTTTTATTCTCTTTTAAGCAATAGAGTCTAGCTATATTGCCCTGGCTGGCCTTGAACTCCTGGCCTCAAGTGATCCCTTCACCACAGCCTCCTGAGTAGGTAGCATTACAGGCATGAGCCACTGTGCCTGGCTAGCATCCAATTGCTAAAGAGGGGGAAAAAAAAAAACACATAATGTGTTTCAATCCCCTAAGTCATTTTCCCAAAATTAAGATTTACCCTTCTGTTTTCTAGATGTGCCAACATCCAATATTTTATAAATCTTTCCAGGATTCTTCTAGGACTTGACTATTCAGTTGTTGTTTCTGGATTTCCCTCCTCTTCTCAAAGAAATTTGCCTGCTCTCTAGGCTGCCTTTCCCAAGGACAGGGACCTCATATCTTTACCCTTTTGGGTTATGCCACCTCTTTATACTCCAACCTTCAGAAGACAATGTTGGATACAATCTTGAAGTTGGAAGCAACCTATGAATCAAGGACATTTTCTTCAGTTTGGTCACTGAGGCGCAAAGTGGTTGGTTGACTCTGAAGCCCCAGTACTCTGGGCAAACAGTGATTAAAAGCTCTGCCTCCAGAGTTCCACCCCTGCTTAGACACCAGCACCAACACCTATTAAGTTGTGGTATCTTGGGCAAGTTCCTTTACCTCTCTGAGCCCTGCTTCTGATCTGTTAAAAGAGGAATAATAACAGGACCCTTCACTTGGAAAGGTGCTAAGGATCAATGAAATAACGCGTGAAAAGCTCTTTGTCCAATGTCTCACACAATGAGAACCTGGTGAACAGTGAGTGGTCTAGTTAGGGACAGAATCCAGACTAGAATGAAAGACTGGCTTTCAGCCCAAGGTTGATTCGTTTTTGTCATATCATCTTTTCAAGTTGTTAGAGCTCTACCATCAAAATCAGTGTATACTGCTGGGGTGATGGCTGCACCAAAATCTCACAAATCACCACGAAAGCACTTACTCATATAATCAAATACCACCTGTTCCAAAAAAACTATGGAAATTAAAAATTGAAAAATAAAAAAAATCTAGGCTTTCTTGCTCTAGAAAGAAATACCTTTCTTCCTTCTGTATTTGAAGGTGGCTGCCAAACTCCCTTGAAGAAGTGAGTTAAGACACGTTTGTATCTTTAAGGTTGCTCTTCCAAAATCCCAGCAAAGGCAAAGTCAAGTGTGGTGCCACGTTTTTATAATATTCCCTCTCTAATTTCTTACCTATTTTCTTCTTAACTGTACAGTTAGCCACAGTTGGTTTCTTTGCTCCCTAGGTGCCAGTTAGAGGGCATACATTAATTTTGCTCCCCGAAAAGGCAGCTGGCACCTAGGGTGCAGAAAGGTACTGCAACATAAAGTGGGAAGGCCATTCTGCCTCTGAAAAATGACACTGCCATTCCAAAAGTTTATTTTGGGGATCATTCATTTAGAAAATGTGATGACATCTTTATAATAAAGCAAAACAAAACACTAAGCCTACCACTAGCCTTGATTATGTTGTCAGAAAGAACAGCTCCTGAAGTGTGTCAAGCATGAAGAGCAGTTAAGATGGGACATTTTCAATTTTCAACCCTGGTTCATACAAATTGTGTTTTCCTCATCTGATCTGCAATGCTGTGAGTAACAGGCACTGTGCTGCCACTTCTGACTGACTGATCAGTGTGATGGCAGGAAGGCAGTTCACAGAGCATCAGTGGGCTCAGCCGGCACATGTTCAAGGAAACTCCATGGTTTCGTTACTATGGAAAACGTCGAGGGAGCTTGCTCACACCACTGTCAATGATCATATAAAAAGACAGAAATGTCCTGAGAAAACCCCATTCCCAACTCTGTCAATTTGGAAGGAAAAAGAAATAACACAAAACTCAAACTGAACCTTTGAGACCCTTGTATCTTCGAATCTACCTGATTCCCCACTGAATGAGCTTTAAAATTATACCTTTAGAGGTTGGATCAGAACTAAAAGAAACTTTAGAAGCCACATAATAATCTGCGTTCTTTTTCACTTTGGACTTCTCTCACTTCCGCTCCCTCTTTTAACTGTTTATCACATTTTGCTGACCTTGCTCCTCCACATTTCTCAGATCTATGAAAATCTGTTCCTTTCACATCCACCACTGCTGTCATAGGCAAAATTCTTCAACATTCACACATCGATTATTGTAATAGGCTCTTAGTCGGTCTTCTTCACAACCAATTACTTTATGGCCCAAACCACCTTGCAATGTTGTGTGGGATTAATCTTGCCTGAGTGGTAATTTTCATATATCACCTGCCTGTTTGCAAACTCACAATGATTCCTGCATCATGCCAGTATTCATGTCCTTCCATCTTTGGATGCACATAGCTGCACTTCCATTGTGCATGCACCTTGCCATGTCTTGCATTTGCCTCCTTCATTCTTGCAGGCATTTATAAAATTTCTGACACAAATTACCTTTCCTCTTTTTACTCAAACATGACATGTTCATTACTTTTGGAGGCCGCTTCAGTGGGAAAGTAACTTCAGCCACTTCAGTATTCATCACTATTTTTTCCCTCAGCTAATTCTCTGGAATTTTTATTCTCTAAAAGTTTCTCACATTTTTTTTTCATTCTTACTGTTGGTAACTCCATCCCTGCTTCCCCTCTAGAATGCATAAGATCTCTAGACATTTTCCTTTCTCCATTGTTTTGCTCCTAAGCACAACCAACCTCCTAAGGTAGCATGAAACATAAACCTGGGTGGAATACTGGGAAAGGCACAAGACACACAGTCCAAAGAGCTTTCTGTTTTTAGCAATATTTTTAGGTATCTAGAACATCAAAGTTCAAGGTAATATGTAAAAACCATTTTTTAAAAAATGCAAGGCTAAGTTAGCTGGAAAGTAAGAGGTACTCTTAGAGGTTAGAATAAAAGAAAAACCTCAAATCCAAAATGGGCTATCAGAATTTGCCATCTAGAAGTAACAAATTAACATTTGTTCTCTAGGCCAATCTAATGGCCTAGAACTTGGTTTTAGCAGACCAAGAGGAGACCACCTGAATCACAGGTATCATGGGAGCTCCAATCAGAAACCCTCCTCAGGCCAGGCCCCTGGAAATATCTATGGGTAAAGTAGGAAAAATCCTGCCTCACAGATGAAAATAGTAAGGATATTTATCTGTCTGGGCTCTGGCATAAGAAAAAAAAATAATAATTCTCCTGAAATCTTATTCTGACACATATTTGGGGCTAGAATTCTGATTATAATACCTCCAAAATACCACAAACTAAAAATTTAGTTTAAAACAGGAGCTGGCAAACTATGGCCAACAGATCAAATCCAGTTTGCCATCTGCTTTTGTACAACCCATGAGCTAAAATGGCTTTCACATGTTTAAATGGTTGAAGGAAAATAAAAAAGAAGAAAATATTTTGTGACATACGAAAATGATCTGAAATTCAAATTTCAGTGTCAAAAAAGTTTCACTGGAACATAGCCGTGCGCATTTGTTTACATATTGTCTATGGATCCTTTTGCACTATAACGGCGGGCTGAGCAGTTTCATCAGGGACTGTATGGCTCACAGAACCTAAAATATTCACTATCTGGTCCTTTATAGAGAAAGTTTTCTGACCCATGGTCATGTGGTTCTGATTAGCAGAAGTAAACACTAACGCTCTCTGGTAAGCCAACTTTAAACACAAATTGCACAGAACTTCACAGATAAAGTTTTAAGAAATCTCATCTAACAAAAAAATTTAAATTTAAAAACTTGAAAATGTAAAAGCAGTGCACTGAACACTCAAAAAATAAGAGAGCATGGATAACAACAGAAATAACTAAGTTGAGAATCAGATCTAAAAGAACGCAGAAGCTCAAATGATCGGACACAGAATATAAAATAAGTATGTCTTATCACATTTACCTAAGTGCTTTTGGGAGGCATACATAGTGTGTTTGTATTTGTTTTTATATGCTCTGAGTTTTCTTCATACAGGGTAAATGGTGGTGGGTTTTTCCCCAACAGGCATTATAAATGCTACTCCTTTTATAGAGCATAATTTTAAGGCTTAAACTAGGTTTAAAATAGTCTCTGGGAGCACTTTAAGTCCTAGGTATAGTCTCAACACACACATTTCATCTGCTCAGAATTCAACTACCCATAATAGAATTGGAAAATTCCAGCCTACTGGAGTACTTAGCTCCAAGAAACATTAGAATCAGCAGTGATCCCTAGCCAGAACAAGTTCAAACTTGTACTCGGTAAGTACTCATTAAATTTAGAATATGGTTAAGTAGAAATCTTATACCTACTTGGCCTTTAAATGGGTCTGCCACCTTCAGACGCCAAGCCATGCTAGCCAGTGTTGCAGCTCATACTTTTCTCTAGAGCTCCATGTTTCATTCAGGACTCAACTCAAATGTCATCTCTTAAGGTAGGCTTTCCTGAGAACTCTTTAAAGAATATACATAGTGCCCTTCACAGTACCTTATTTAATTGTCTTCAAGGACTTCACATTACATTTCATTTGTTTCCAGCACTGAAAACCCAGAAGAAAGAGTTTTACAGATTTTCAGGTTCAATTGCTAATTAAAAGCAAACTCAACCCTTTCAATATGTACTCTCCAGTTGGATGTTCAGAAAACAACAAATATGTGGCCATTCCCAGGACCATGAAGCAGCTCCAACTAAATTTACAAATAGAGAT
This sequence comes from Cebus imitator, assembly GCF_001604975.1. Lineage (NCBI taxonomy): Eukaryota > Metazoa > Chordata > Mammalia > Primates > Cebidae > Cebus > Cebus imitator. Next base: position 2,617,037 of record NW_016107516.1, read on the forward strand.
GAACAAGCAACACAGCCTCTCCCACGGTCATGTGGTGAGCTCCTTCTCTCAGTGAGATCAACATTCGCCGGCATTCACCCTCAGAGAGTCTATCTTTATTGGAGTTAAACTGCCCTGACTCTTAGTCCTTATTTATCTGGCTGGCAGAATATATTTGTTATCTGATTATTACACAGATAACAAATTATCTGACTTTATTCCAGTTATTATTGCCACATAACAATCTATTCAAAAATGAATGATTTAAAACACAACCATTTTGGCTGGGCACGGTGGCTCATGCCTGTAATCCCAGCACTTTGGGAGGCCAAGGTGGGCGGATCACGAGGTCAGGAGATTGATACCTTCCTGGCTAACATAGTGAAACCCCATCTCTACTAAAAATACAAAAAATTAGCTGGGTGTGATGGTGTCCAGCAACAAGGGAGGCTGAGTCAGAACTGCTCGAACCCAGGAGGCAGAGGTGGCAGTGAACCAAGGTTGCACCACTGCATTTCAGCCTGGTGCAACAGAGTGAGATTCTGTCTCAAGGAAAAAAAA
>NW_016107516.1:2617644-2620190 GCF_001604975.1 Cebus imitator
AAAAAAAAAAGAAAGAAAAAAGAAAAAGAAAACATTTTATCATATGAATGGATTAATAAGTACAATAGCAGCTGGCACAGCAGGGATGGCTTGTCTCTGTTTCCTGATGTCTGGCACATCATCTAAGAAGACTTAAAGACTAGGGGTGATGATGGTTGGTGGCACAGACTTCTGGAGGCTTCTTGCCACGTCTGGCCTGTCAACTGGAGCACTAGTCTGGGTTTGTCCATGGAATTTTCCTTACATTATAAGGGCCTCATTTCTCACATGGTGGTACAAGACTCCAAATTAAAGTGTTTCAGTGAACAAGGCAGAGATGTCTCACTTTTTAAACCCCATCCTCAGTAGTCACAAAGCATCACCACCACCACACTCCAATGGTCAAAGGGTCAAAAGTCCTTCCACACTCATAGAGGGGAGGGGACATAGACCTTACCTCAGCTCTCAATGGGAATAGTGTCAAAGAGTTTGTAGCCAACTTTTAAAACTTCTTCACTCTCTTTTCCTCTAAAATTCACTCCTCTTTCAACATAGCCTAATGTCTCTGCTTTCAGGTTAAAAAACAAAACCAAACCTCTGTAATTTACTACCTGTGTAACTTTGAGTATCTCATTTTGTATTACGTTATCTACAAAATAAAGGGGCTAACCTTGGTGATTTCTAGGTTCCTTCATTCCAGCTTTTATATCCTATGATTCAAATTATAGTATATTGAATAGTGTTACCCCAAAATTTATTTCAACCTAGAACCTAAGAAGGTGACCTTATTTGGAAATAGGGTCTTTGTACATGTAGTTAGTTAAGGAATCCAAAATTAAATCACCCTACATCCAGAATGGGCTCTAAATACAGTCACCAAAGCAAAATAGCTCACTCCTCACCTGCTTCCCAGCAATGAGGTACTTTATGAGCACAGCAACTAGAATTAAAATAAAAGAAGAGAGACACTGGGGGAATATATGCTCATAATCCAGACCTTAGTGCACCCATATAACTTTTTAAATGCTTTGTTGTGGTGGTAGTGGTGGTATTTGTTGTCATTTACCTTGAGTATGAGCAAAAAGTGAGGCTGATGAAGTCCTGGTGTGTGGAAGAACCACAGATGTGCTCTAATTCAGGTTCTAAAGGATGGATGAAGGGAGGTTGTTTACTACAAATGTCTACCCCTTGAGAAGAGAAACTCGGCATGACAACTGCTATGTCAACATGCAACGATTTGTATTCTCAAAAGGTAGACTAAGCAGGAAGATGAAGCCAAATAAATTTAAGCACTTTTTGAGAAATGCCTTAGAAGCTGGAGAAATAAAAAATAAAAAGAAAGAAGTATAATCAGCTCATAAATAATCTACAAGTAAGTCCTAAAACTGCAAATGATTCAATAGTTCACATTTTGACTTCTTCAGACTTTGCAAGCTACCAAAGGCTATCTGCTTCCTCTTGAAGAATGTGTTTGTTTCTCTCTCTTCACTCAGGCAGCTTTCTGGTGGTCCCCATGACTGCTGAGTCCAGAAATGTGAAGCACTCTCACAGGAGAGCTCTCCCTCCCGTCTTTCGTCTTTCACATCTCATTTACATTTCTAATTTCCCAAAGCTTAAAAAAAGAGAGATGCCTCAAGACAAGCTGAATTGGGAAAGTCAAAGTGAATAGTAATAAGGGGTACAATTACAGCCCATACATTCTCATTACCTGGGTGACAAACACCCTCACATAATGTGAGTTCCTATCTTTGTTTTAGTTTGAAAGTGATTAGAAGCCCTTAATATATTTGGAAAAAAACAGCAACTTCTCTACTGTATTCTACATAGATTGCATGCTAAGCTAGCCTGAAATAAGAAATTACATTTTAAAGGAAGATTAGAAAGTGCCTTTTCTAAAGCTATCAAAGCTGATACAAGATGCAAAAGGTACAACTAATCAGATATTTAGGATATAGAGCCTTGCACCATTAAAAGGGTACTTTTTTATGCAAATCATTTTAGGTAGATTGTGAGGAAAAGGAATGTATGTAATAAGGACATTAATTTTCACTTTACAAGGCAGAAGATCACAAGGGGAACAGCAAATGAGCTGAGCTGATTATCTTGAGGTTTCAATTGAAGAAGAGCAAAATGAGCTAGCTAGCACAGCAGACAGGTCAATGTCTACTGAGGCAATGCTCAGAGCCCTTTAGAAGCTGCAGAAATTAAACCTTTTTGTTCTTGTATTGTGGCCTGGTTGACTTTGCACCAGGTCGAAGCAATGATCTGTATAATTGCAAACCCTTCCCTATTACCAGAGCTTGTCACTTCTGAAAGTGATGTCTGGGCTGCAAGCCAGATTTTGGTTTCACCTTAGTTTCCAAGATACTCCATATTGATTAAAGGAAATATATGATGGTCTGGTAATGAGGGAGGAAGCAGACTGTGAGAGGGAGAGAAAGAGGAAGCAAAGGCCGGAGAAAAACAGTAGGGGAGAGAAAAAGATAGGGAGAAAAACAGAATGAAAACTGGGAGGAAGATTGAGCAAGAAGGTGAAATCACCTTAAAGACTAGCATATCTGGCCGGG
>NW_016107516.1:2620491-2636314 GCF_001604975.1 Cebus imitator
ACTAGCATATCTGTATTTGTTTATTTGGGAAAAAGCAGTAATAGGAGATAGTAAGAAGGAAAAGCAGGTTTTCTATGAAAGCTTTACTTCTCTATATGTTTTCCACCAAAACATTTGCTCGGCTCCCCCTAATTGGGAGGAGTCTATCCCCCATTGTAAATAAATCTCTTCAGGAAACCATGGAATACTGGTTCTGGTGAAGACCCTGGAGACTATCCAAGGGGTTAGAGGAAAAAGTTTGCAAGGGAGTCCAATCTCCTGCTTGAGATAGGCTCTTCAGAAATATGTGAATGAAAGAAAATGGCTCCTGCATGGAGCAGAGCTGGGCGGATGGCACTTTCCAACACATATTTGTTGACTACACTGAGTTTAGCCAAAATATATGCTCTGCGCAGTAAGAATACATAATTTAATTTTAAAATTATTAAAATAAGACATAATCTTGAAATTAACTTTTATTCAAAAGTTTGGGTTTTGTTTTTTAAATCCCCAGAAATTCATCTTAAAGCTGAATCCCCTCATTCATTTTTCTCTTGTATCCACATAGAACAACCTCCCCTGGATCATCGTGGATCTTTTAAGGTTTCATGACTTTAGGTGGTTCTCCAAGGTTACAAATTAAAGAACGTAGTTGTGATTCAAAAAATATATATAAAATACAAAAAATCAGCAAGAAGAAAAATAGCAAGAAAAGAACAATCCTCTTTTCATATGCTCTGCTATGCTTGTTCTTGCGTACAATAATCACCATTCTTTTTGAGATTTGTATTCAAAGAATAATTGTCATCTTAAATCATGCATCATTTATTATTTAAGTTGCAAAGTGCATGGAAAGCATTGTAGCGTGGGAAGGCGCAATTTAACCTTGGTGGAGGAAGGGGATATAAAATTACAATGTGGTGGGATGTGATCACAACTTCACTGTCATTCTGTGGAACTAATTTCTTCTGAGAAGTATTTATAAACTATAAAAGTCTCTGAAAAATAGAAAAAAAATAGCCCATCATTTCTAGAAGCTCAGATCTTCTTATAGGTTGTTGCCTTCTTTTTCCTTTAAGAAATATTAATCCATCTTCCTTTCAATTTGTTTTTGTCCCAGGATTATAGTAAGTCCGAAATGGATGACAGTAAAAATCAGGTGATCTGGATAGTTGGCAGTAATACAGAATTTCCTCACAGACACAGGAATCGGGAAGAAACAATAACATAATTTCCTTTCTCACTGGCAGGTGAACAACTCAGACAGTGGCACACCAAACTCCATCACATTCAGACTTTTTACCCAGGAAGAGGGCAACACTGCACCCTCACAACCTCTCAACACTTGTGTGGATAAGATCTCCCCTCTGTATTCTCCTTTGAATCTCCAAGGTGACCAGGTACATGCCTCATACCCCTTTAATACCTTTGTTTCATTCCCAAAGCACATTCACATATGTTAGCCCACTTGGTCTTCTAACCATTTTAGTCTCTCTAGGTGAAGAAAGTCACAGAGATAATAAGTGGCTTGCTCAAGATTTTAAGTATAGTAAGGAGGTGGTCTGCACCAGGAATCCAGGTTTCTTCACATCATATCCTTGGTTGAACTAGATCCACCAAGCTTCTCTGAAGAATACAGCATTTTGAATACTCTGAATACAGCATTAATACAACAGGTAATAATAATAAACATTCATCTAGAAAAAACAGGTAAGAAATGTAGTTGTGACTCTGTCTCCTGGCCATGGGTAATAAACCCAAACAAAGAACTATGAGATTGTGGGTTGTTACCCGCAGAATAATTTTCTGTTTATTCAAAAAGTCTTGGTGCTCGTGTTTTTAAATTGATAGAGGGAATAACAGAAGTTATGACCAATCACCTAGTCTCACAAATGAAGTTAATTAGTGCATATTTTTATGGCTGAAATTTCCTTAAAGCTGTGGGAAACATGCTAGTGTTTTCTAAGTTGTGCCTACCGTAATTAAAATATGATTGTGCAGTTATGCCTGATAAAGGGGAAGAAAACAGCTGCAACTTTTTATGTCCCATTCCTATGTTATATTAAAATCAGATAATTAATAGCTTTCTGCAAGAGTCTACCCCTAGCTGGAACTTTTTTCCACTCATCTAAGCAAACCTCTTCACCATTACTTTTCTTTTTCCCTATCCATTCAAAATCACTGCTTCATCTTATTCTGCTTCTGTTGCAAACCAAAATCTGCCTTTTCATCAGTACTTCAGTCAACACACCTATCACAGTATTAATTGTGAATATATCATGTCCCAAGATGTATGTCAGACAACAAGGGTAAAATAGTGATCTGGCCCACCCCTTTAATTCCAGCACTTTAAGAAGCTGAGGCAGGCAATCACCTGAGGTAAGAGGTTCAAGACCAGCCTGGCCAACATGGTGAAACCCCATCTCTACTAAAAATACAAAAATTAACCAGGCATGGTGGCAGGCATCTGTAATCCCAGCTACTCAGGAGGCTGAGGCAGGAGAATTGTTTGAACCCAGGAGGCAGAGATTGCAGCGAGCTGAGATCATGCTGCTGCACTCCAGCCTGGGCAACAAAATGAGACTCTGTCTCAAAAAAAAAAAAAAAAATAGTGATCAAGGCATCAATAGTAATCATTTCCTTATAAGTATGAAGGACAACGTAAATATTCTTTATAAAGTCACTACTATTAGTGAAAGTTGTATAGTTTTTTGTAGGCTGATTTTTGTTTTGTTTTGTTTTTTTAATCCATCTGAGAATGGCTATCCTCCAGGGTCAATGTAAGAGGATATGGTGACTCTGTCTAGGTTCGCCACCCTTCATCTCCAAGGTAGGCAGCGTCAGTGCTTAAAATATAAAACCTTGGAAGAGTAAACCTGTGACAGTCCTAATCATAAATGCATAATAGAGTATGTGGAATAAAAATCACAAACTATCACAAAGTAGGTATTTACATCAGTTGGCAACGTTAGCCTTCTTCGCAATGCACCACAGATTGCATTTTAAAGTTAGTTTTCACTTCTGTCAATAGATTTGTTTTTAATCAATGATTAATAAACGTGCTAGTCTGTTAGGGAAGGTGGGGTTAGGTCAGACTCACAAAAGCACCCATGTTTCAAATATCAAGTCCTCTCTGACATGTTTTGTGATATTAACTGATTTGATAACCTATTTGGTCCAGAAGCTGTCTTCTTCATTCTTCTAATTCTTCAATTTATATTGTTTCTGCTTCTAAAATAAATGATGTGTGATTTAAATTCATATATCTAAAGTTAAGGTAAAAAAAAATTGGAGAAGAATAATCCACATCCAGATATCCACATTCAGAAAGACAGCATTACTACAATTAAATACTTATTTTATCTTACAGCTTCCTAGTGACCAAGGCAAAAGTTAAACACAGCATTATATAATGACATTTAAAAGATACCCAAAATTTTGCCTGGGGTAACATTTTCTTTGTAGCAAATATCTGGACAATAGGTTTCCATTTTCCATTGTATAGGAAACAGTAAGCAGTAGAGGAGGTACCATGAAAAATAACAGCTTTTGTAGATGCCACTGAAATTTTTTTCAAATAGTACTTCTTTATATTAAAATTTAATACAAATCTACAACATGAAATTAAAGATTGACATGAAGTTAGCTTTCTGGGAAGTTAAGGTAGCAGTCTTTACCCATAACATACTGATCATCTTGTTTTATACAAAAATAATGTTTAAAGAAGCTGGACAAATGAATAAATACCTCTTAGCCTGTCTTTTTTTAACCATCATTTGTCAGCTATACTTTCGATAGATAATTTGTAGGGACCACTTTAAGACTGAGTTATTTGAGACATGTCTAAGATGCTGGTTTTCTATGCTGTGGATTGATGATAGTCCTGAGTTTTGATGTGGACATGAAATAGATTTTTACTGAGCAAAATGTAGGTGAGATTCTCAAATGTTTATTACCGGATGCTAACCTTGACATTCCCTGCTCATCTGGTATCACAATCAGAATGAGCTGTCCTGTTAAAGAGAGTGATGCAGCTTACTCACTACACGGGATACGATCAAGAAAACAAATCACAATTTTAGCTTTAGCTGTGTATGTGTTATGCATTAAATCTTTGTCAGTAATTCATTTGTTTTTGATACACTAATTAGCTCCAACATATAATCAGAGAATCGGAATATTAAAATTGGGAGATACTCTTTTAATACTGAAATGATTAAACATCTCCAGTGACTGACGGCTTACTACTAAATGAGATGATAGCCTCTCAAACTTTTAAAGCACTTGAAATGGAAGAATGTTCCATTTAACGTTCTCTAACAATTATAGAACAATTATTTCTGCCTAACTTCTAGCTAAAAGCCCTCTTTTTGCCCTCTGTCACATATAGAATATGCATAATAAACAGAAAACATTCATTTAAAACCGCTACTACACTGACATTTTAATTATGCCAGGGGCCAAAAGTTTGGGTTTGCTCATAGTGATGTATAGCACAACTATGTCATTTCAACACAGGAAACTCATAAAAATAGAGTGAGCCCTTCATATGCAGGGGTTCTGTGTGTCTAGATTCAAACAAACACAATTTGAGACTATTTTAAAATTTAAAAATAATACAAATTTAAATATGCAGTTTAACAAATATTTATATAGCATTTACATTGTAGTTGATATTTAAAGTAATCTAGAAATGACTTAAAATGTAGAGGAGGAAGTGCATATGTGACATGGTAAAATCCTCATAAAACTGCATACCTCAACCATACCTCAGCTTTCTGTTGAAACTGCTCTCTATAACCCAACTGTGAGTAAGTAATTAAGGACTGTAATTTCCACCCTACCCAGACAATGTGTAAACAAATGCTAATCTTGACTTTTGTGAACCACTGAAGTAACAATCAGAATGTCAAAAAGTCCCCTGGCCCTCGGAGTGTCCAGAGCCCCTCACCTTCATCTCCGACCAGGAGGTGATTTACAGAATCCACTAGCCCTCAGAACGTCTGAAGCCCCTCACCCCCACCCTTGCCCCTCACCCTCACTCCCAAGGTGGTTTTATGGATATAAAAGGTCTTGACACCCTCCTTTTGGGGCCACTGGTTGGAGAGGCGCGGGTCCTCCGTGGCCGCTGACAATAAAGACCCTGCAATTTGGCATACTTTTGTCTTGGTGTTGACTTTCTATGCTCGGGCCAGTACAACACATAGATTAGATGCAAATACTATGCCATTTTATGTAAAGGACTTGAGCAGATGATGGTATCCATGAGGGTCCTGGAACCAAACCCTGTGGACACCAAAAGATGATTGTATTGCTTCTTGTGATGTCAACAGTATGAATAATACAGCATTTTTCTCTATTGGCTTAGCCCATCTTCACTTCCCCCGAACGTGGAAAGTAAGTCCATGCATTTTATGGGCTTCCCCCAGTACCCACCATTTCTAAATGATTAGATTAGGGAATATGTTAGCAATTTGGTGGGGGGCTCTTGAAAGCTGGTGAGTAAAATAAATGAATATTTAAAGAAAGGAGAATAGAGAGTATATATGCAAAGGAGAACTGAGCTGGCAGATCATCAGGCCCTAAAGAATGGAGAAAGCATCTTTGATTTCTGGTGACTTACTGTTTCGACAATATCTAGTTACCATGGTCCCAATCCTTGGATCCAATGTGCTCTGTGTCCTACAATATCCTCCTACCTTTATATGATCTTCTGATTTAATTGAATCTCTGTTTCTAAAAAGTTGGATAGTCCTGCCTGAAGAGGAATGAAATACATACTTCCTAAGTTTACAGATAGAGAATCTAAGGTAGAGAATTATAATTACAGTAACTTAAAAACAATGTTAGCTGTAAACCACATTAGCAATTAAAATCCTTCCGGCTAAGTTCGATTTTATATGTGCTAAATTCAATGAGACACATTGTTTTATATACCTTTACATACCAAAATAATGGCAGATATCTGATTAAAAGAAATTAGCCAGGAAGCCCGTCAGCTTTTATGGCTCACAGTGTAGGTATATGCATACAAAGAATTAAGTGCACCTACTGCCATAGATCATCTGGAATTTGGCTGTTTCGTGGTACAATGCTGATCCAACATGCTAACTTCTCCCAGTTTTATACTCCTGAAAACCAGGGGCTCAGACTGATCTGAGAAGGCCCCACTTTAGAGAAGATTACAAATTTATTTTTGAAATATATATGAGGACTCTTCTGCACACATCTTATATCTTTGAATGTGCTATAATTCTAGGTAGATAGATTACATCTGGTCAAGAGACAGTGAGAGCAAATGAGGGACCGAGTAGGTCATGATGGCTATAAGGGAAGATATGGATAACATTTGAGAATGACTAGTCTGAAACATGATTCATGGTGTTTTCCAAAAGGGACTTAGTACCTCATAGCACACAATTTTGCATCATGCTGCTACATTCATTTTCAAGCTTCTTCCCCATTCTATTACAGACTTTCATGAGTCATTCTTAACACATGCTGTATTGTTCTGGACACCAGTTATTTTGAAAACTGTATGGAATAAAATGCTCTCTCATCACTTCATATTCCTGGAGCTATTGGTAATTTCATTTTGTCTGTAATATTTCCTTTTGGAGGGCTGATAAACTAAAGCCTCGAGGTAATCATGCATGAAATAAAAACAATAGAAAGCAAAAATTTACCCCACAAAATTGCCATTTTCTTTATGCTAAAGGGAGTTTTCTATTGAGAATTAGAGTGGGAAGTAAAAAGGAGAAAGGAAAGACAAGGACTTCGTAGTTAAAGTAATTTTTAGTAGGCATGGGAGTGAAGAAGACATAAATTACATTCAGTAAAACCAAAGCAAAAAGGCAGAGTGAAATGAATCACAGAAATAATGTCTATTCAGAATCTGGAAATTAAAATAACTGTTCTGAATAGACAAGATGTGATTCCCAATTGAACAATGAGCTGAAATTCAGGAAGCTTTCGAAAATAAATAAAAGGTAATTACAGTGAATAAAGATGAGTGTACCTTCTCATTTACATAAGCGGACGGTAGTTCTGCAGCCACTAGCTTATTAAAATGGATTGTTAACCAGGCTGCAAGGAGCAAAATGAAATGGATCATAAAGTTGTTCACTTTAATGTTACATTCTCTCAATGAAAATTTATTTTTAAATTAAGGTATAACATGCAAGATGAAATCTTAACAACATTTGAATGATCATATTGTTGGGAAAGATTTTGAATTGGCCAACAAATTATTGTTTGGTTCAGTGTAAGGTTTTCTCTCAGTGACCCATCATTATAATTCAAGTGCTTGTTAGGAGGCCCCTGTAAATCCCTTCCTCATAGACAATCCCTGACTCTGTGTTAAGAGATCTCACCTTTGCCAGGTAACTGTAGCTCTGCCTTCATTGCTGCAGAGTAACTGAAATAGCCATGAGGTTATTTATCTAAGCATATGTGAGATAAGCTCTGTTCTCAGTGAATTTTCATATCTGTGAGTCAGTTATCTATTGGTGCATAAGAAACTATTCTGAAACTTAGTGAATTAAAACAACTTGTTGGCTCATAATTCTCCAATTTGGGTTAGACCAATCAGTTCTTCAGCTGATTTTACCTAAAATCACTCATGGCAACGTGACTAGGTGGTTGGTCCAAGATGGCTTATATAACTAGATATTCCAACTGGGGCACAAACTGGTTCTCTTCCACATGGCTTTTCCACATTTCTTACATTGGGGGAGCTGCCTTTGAAGAGGGAACACTTCTGTACATAGTGTTTATTAAGTCTCTGCTTACATCATATTTGCTGATTTTCTTGGGCCATTCTTACACTGCTATAAAGAAATATCTGAGACTGGGTAATTTATAAGAAAAGAAGTTTAATTGGCTCAAGGTTCTACAGGCAGTATAGGAAGTATAATAGTTGCATCTGTTCCTGGGGAGGCCTCAGAAAGCTTACAATCATGGTATGAGGCAAAGCGAAGGCAGGCATCTCACATGGTGGGAGAGAGAGCAAGAGAGTGGGGGAAGTGCCACACACTTTTAAACAGCCAGATCTCATGAGAACTCACTCACTATCACGAGGAGAGTACCAGGGAGATGGTACTAAACCACTCATAAGAAATCTGCCTCCATGATCAAATCACCTTCTACCAGACCCTACCTCCTACATCGCGAATTATATCTCAGCATGAGATTTGAGAAGGGACAATATCCAAACTATATCACTGATGTTCCATGAGCCAAAGTCACACAAGTCTCATAGCCATACCCAGAGTCAATGTGAGGAGAGAAACCACACAAGTATATGGCATACCAGAAGTTGTGATTCATTCAGGTTATCAATGTACTAATCTACTGAAACTTTCACTTAAGGTTGACCATAAAATACAAATGTCTCAGCCTGGCATTCATAACAATATTCTGCTCCGAAGTCCCCTTTCCTTTGGATGTCCCACTGAGTCTGACAGAAATGTTACAGTAGCAAAAACAGCCACATGATTCAACTTGAAGGTATATTTACACACCATGACCAAATTTTTTTTTTTTTTTTTTTTTTTTTTTTCTTTTTTTTTTTTTTTTTTTTTTTTTGGTTCTTGTTCCTGAATTGCGCTCTTATGACTAGCTCCTTCAGCTTACCCACATCCTTCAGGGACTGAGTCCTAAGTTAACTTTTCCATGAATTCTTCTATTATTGTTCAATAAATGGGCATTTTCCCATTCGCTGGCACAGTGTAGTAGAAAGAACCCAGGCTTTGGAATGAGATAGTTAGTTTCAAACCTGAACCCTTCCAATTATTAGCTATATAATGATGGCCACACTACTTCAACTTCCTTAGCTACAAAATAGGTGAAATAATACCTGTCTTTTAGGGTTGTTGGGGGGAATTAGGAGAGAACATGGCAAAGCATCAAGTAATTTATGACAGTGTGTGGATCTACCTGGTACTACGAGAAAGAGCCCTTGTATTTATGACCTTGAGGTTTTGTTTTAATCCTCTTTTGTGAATTATTGTCTATCATAAAACATGAATCTTTAAAGATGATAGAAATAAGTGTTTTACCCCATTTTATTGCTATGGGGTGCCTCTCTACCACTCTACTATCTAGTGCTTGATCAGTGTTAGTTGGGGTAGAAAAAGGGGAAAAAAAAGAGGCAAGAAGTATAGTGCTTCTATTTATGAAGGGGAAATTAGTAATTACTGCTTGGTAATTAAGAGGTTGTTGCAACAACTAAGCTGCTAAAACATATTAAGTGTCATTATAGGAAAACATTTTTTAAACTATGTTTCCATTTGATTAATATTAGTATTATGGATTTATATGCTCAGAAATTGGTTAGCCAAGCTTCTCTCTTCATACAGAATTGCATCCAGTTCATCATGACAAAAGAGAACCTGCCTTAGCACTAGAGAAAACAGAGATTTCTTTTTTCCTAAGAGAAAGCATGGTAAGCCCAAAACTTGGATGGACTCTTACTGCTGAGGTGCTACTCAGAAGATATTAATCGTGGGCATGTGACCTCTAGCAGGCCATTGATAAAACTACTCATTTTTTTCCCCAATCACAAGGATTTGTCTATCAGCCTGGTTTGCAGCTGGGCCAAAGAGTTGTTGGGGAGATGATGGGAGGCATTAAGCTAACAGACAAGGAAACTTGGGACAATATGATTTGAGTTGGGAAAAGGGGAGCTTCAGTAAATGGGTTTAAAAGTTGCGAATAGAAGAAAGCTTCAAAAGAAAATTTTCATTTTTATATAGATTTTTAAGTGTTCTCATTTTGCACAGAACCATATAAAAATTTCTAAACCTATAATTATATGTAATAATGAAAAACAACATTCCTTCCCCACATCACAATAAGGCAAGGATACAAATATTATTCAACATTACTGGAAATTGTAGCCACTGCAGTAAGACAACAAAAATGCACACACACTGGAAAGGAAGAAATAAAACTATCCCCACTTACAAATTTCATTCTGTTCTGTATATAAATAAAAAATAATTAATTAATTAATTCATAAACCATCAAACCCTAGAACTAATGAGTTTAGTAAGATCAGAGGATACAGGGCCAACACATAAACAATCAATTTTATTTATTTATTTATTTATTTATTTCCCAGCAAGGCCAGTTTTACTTTCTGCAGAAAGGGTGCTGCTCGCTAGCAATCCTGCCACAAGAGCACACCAAGTCAATGGGACAGGCACATTTATAACCTGATGCAGTCACCCTACTGCTGTGTCTAGTTTCCACTGGCCAAAATGGGACCTCACATTCTACATTTGACCCAATTGGGTAACAATTTAAAACTTCCCTAAACAGGCAAGTGGAGAGAGAACAAAGAGAAGGAGGAAGTTAGTCACGAGATGGTCAGGAGATGCTACCAAAAAAGGAATGGTATGGACTATGACCTAGGCTTGTCCAGGCCTGTCTGAGCATGTCTGCCTAAAGTAAAGCAGCTAACTAGTTTAGAATATGAAAATAACAGCGAGCAAGGATTTTTAGTATATGGAATGGCTATTCTTTAGTGTTTAAAATGAAAACTTTAAAGAAGAACTTCCCTCGTACATTCCACAAATATCTATAATTTTTATTAGTAAGTTATAGACTATAGCTACAGGAGAGGGATAAATTAAGGTCAGCAAAAAGGAATCTAACAAAGGGGAAAAAAATCTAAAGTTCCAAATTATTGTTAACATCTTGTGTTCCCACCAGCAATATGACACTTTCAGTTACTACAGTACTTGGTATTGTTTAATTTTCTTTATTATTATACTTTAAGTTCTGGAGTACATGTGTAGATCTTGCAGGATTGTTACATAGGTATACACATGCCACGGTAGTTTGCTGCCTCCCTCCCCCTGTCACCTACATTAGGAATTTCTCCCAATGTTATCCCTCCCCAACTCACACTATCATTCCCCTAGTCCCACAACCCCCAACAGACCCCAGTGTGTGATGTTCCCCTCCCTGTGCCCATATGTTCTCATTGTTCACCACCCACCTATGAGTGAGAACATGCAGTGTTTGGTTTTCTGTTCTTGTGTCAGTTTGCTGAGAATGATGGTTTCCAGCTTCGTCCATGTCCCTGCAAAGGACATGAACTCATCTTTTTTATGGCTACATAGTATTCCATGGTGTATATGTGCCACGTTTTCTTTATCCAGTCTATCATTGATGGGCATTTGGGTTGGTTCCAAGTCTTCGCTATTGTAAACAGTGCTGCAATGAACATACATGTGCGTGTGTCTTTATAATAGAACGATTTATAATCTTTTGGGTATATATCCAGTAATAGGATTGCTGGGGCAAATGCTATTTCTATTCTAGATCCCTAAGAAATTGCCACACTGTCTTCCATGATGTTTAAACTAATTTACACTCCCACCAAGAGTGTAAAAGCATTCCTATTTCTCCACATCCTCTCCAGCATCTGTTTTCTCCAGATTTTTTAATGATCACCATTCTAACTGGCATGAGATGATATCTCAATGTGGTTTTGATTTCCATTTCTCTAATGACTAGTGATGATGAGCATGTTTTCATTGTATTTCTATATACACACAATAAACTTATGGAAAATGAAATTAAAAGTACATTATCATTTACAATTTCTCCCAAGAAAACAGAATAAATAAAACATGCACAGAACTTTTATGCAAAAATTACAAAAAAAATACAAAACATCAAAGAACTAAATAAATGGAGAGACATGCCATGCCTATGGATTAAAAGGCTCAAAATAATAAAGATGTCTCCAAAATTGATCTATAAGTTTAACAAAATTACCATTAAAATCTCAGCAAAAATTTTTGTTAACATAGATAAGCTTACTCTAAAATTTATATGAAAAGGCACTGGCCTCAAATAGCTAAAATAATTTAAAAAAAAAAAAGTGAAAAGAGTCTCTATACCCTATATGGGTTGGTTCCAAGTCTTCGCTATTGTAAACAGTGCTGCAATGAACATACATGTGCATGTGTATGCACATGTATATAAGAGAGAGCCTTACTCTATATCTATAGAACTTAAGACAATGTGAGATTGGTACAGAGAGACACACATAAAGCTATGGAACAGAATAGAGAAACCGTCAAGTCACACAAATAAGTCCAGCTGATTTTTTTTTTTTTTTACCATTATAATCATTTTTAAGTGTATGGTCGAGTAATGTTGACTATACTCACATTGTCATAAAACAGATCTCTAGAAATTTTTCATCATGCAAAACTAAAACCATATGTATTGAACAATCCCCCATTTCCCCATCCCAACAGCAACCATAATTATACTGTTTCTATGAGTTTGATTACTTTAGATACCTAATATAACCAGAATTATACAGTGTCCTTTTTGTGACTGGCTTATTTCACTTAGCAAAATCCCCTCAAGGTTAATCCATATTGTAGCAAGTGACAGGATTTCCTTCTTTTATAAGGCTGAACAATATTCCTTTTTATGTATATACCTCATTTTCTTTGTCCATATAGCCATCAGTGGACATTTGGGTTGCTTCTATTTCTTGGCTATTGTGAATAATTCTACAGAAAACATGGGTGTGAAAATACATCAAAGAGATCCTACTTTTAATTATTTTGGATATATACCCAGAAGAGGGATTGCTGAAATAAATGGTAATTCTATTTATAATTTTTTAAAGAAACTCTATACTGATTTTCATAGCAGCTGCACCATTTTACATTCCTACCAACAGTACACAGAGGTTCATGTTTCTCCATATTCTCACTCACACTTGTTATTTTCTATTTTTTTGATAGCAGTCATTTTAATAAGTGTGGGGCAATATTACATTGTAGTTTTGATTTGCATTTCTCTAATGATTAAGTGATATTGAGTTATATCTTAGTGCTGGCATATTTGGGTTTATTCTATTTGAAATTTATTGAGATACTTAAATTTTTATGCCCATTTTCTTCCTCAAATTTGAAACTTTTGGGCTATTATTTCTTCAAATAGTCCCTCTGCTGATTTTTTTCTCTCTTCTTCTGAGATTGTCATAATGTATATGTTGGTCCACTTGATGGTGTCCCATAAGTTACTCAGGTTCTTTTCACCTTTCTTCATTCTTTTTTTCTTTTTTATTATCTGCCTCAATAATTTGAAATAATCTATCTTCAAGTTCACTGATTTTTTTCCTTCTACTTTTTCAAGTCTTCTATTGAACATCTCTAGTGAATTTATCAATTTATTCTATTCTTCACTCTGGAATTTCTGCTTGGTTCTTTTTTACACTTTCTATCTCTTTGTTGATATTTTCATTTTGTTCATGCATCATTTTTTCTGATTTGGGTAACTTTCCCAATGTATTATCTTTTAGCTTATTAAACATCCTTAAAACAGTTATTTTGACTTCTTTGTCAAGTAATAATAGATCTCCATCTCTTAAGGGCCAGTTTCTGAAGATCTAGTTTGCTCCTTTAAATGGGGTTTTATTTCTTGTTTCTTTGTATGCTTTGTGACCTTTTGTTAAATTTTGAGTTTTTTTTTTTTTTTTTTTTTTTTTTTTTTTTTTTTTTTTTTTTGTTGTTTTTTTTTTAAAGACCACCTCTCTCAGTCATTACTGACTGACTTCATTCAGGGAAGGCCTTCACCAGTCAGTACAGGTAGAGATTCCAGGAATTTCTCAAACTGCTTCTGGAGATATGTCTTATCTGTGCTTACAAATGTAACTTCCCAGTTAAAAGGTTTTTCCTCCATTATTTTCTAGGAGTTCACAATTTGTTGCTCCTTGTGATGTCTTTGCATAGTAACATTGTCTCTCCAATGCCTCAAAAAGCTGATTCATTCACCTTTTTGAACTTAGCAGCCCCAAAGCATCCAAACTCTGCCAGCTCTCATCAGGATTTTGTGTCAGCTGAGACAGAAAACAGCCCCACAGATAGCTTTCAAAAAGTCAGAACATTTAATATACATTTTTTTATTTTTCCTTCCTAAGGGAGAAGCCACAAGTTGAGAGTTTTCTTCCAATCAGGCCACGCTGTGCCAGCCAGGGAGATGGGGATATAGCAAGTAAATGCAACAAACTTTCTTACCTGTTTAGATGTAGTTTTTATTGGCTTTATACCCACCTGAGGTTTGCAATCTAATGAATCGTTTCTGGAGTTCTCAAAAAGGCAATGGGGCCCACATATTGTTGTTTAGTCAGTGTCTCGAGGGAGGAAATAAAGACTAGAACTTTCTATCATCACTCTGGTCAACTATGTCAAAATTTTAGCTCACTTCAGCTTTATCTAACTGATTGTTGTCTCTAGCCTCCTGCCCAAATGACTTTTGACAAAGGTTAAAAAGCAACTTAACAGTTTTCAACGAACATTTCTACCCCAATTAGACATCTTTAGGGGTAAAAGAAGCCTTGCCCTAAACCTTACACTTTATTTAAAAATTAACAAGAATGAATCATGAATCTAAATGTAAAACTCCACAAAGCTTTTCGGAAAAAAAACAAAAAAAACAAAAAACAAAACAAAACAAAACAAAACAAAAAAAGCAGAGAAAATCTTCAGAATCTGGACCTAGGCCAAGAGCTCTTAGACTTGATATCAAACACACAAATAATTGATAAATTAGATCTCCTCAAAATTTTGCTCTGCAAAAGAGCCTATGAAAGGGATTAAAAAAAAAGAAGCTATAGATTTAAAGTAAATATTTGCAAACTACATATCCTATATAACTAATGTCTACGATACATAAAGAACTCTCAATATTCAACAGTTAAAAACAAAAGACATAAAGATACATTTAACTGAAGAAAATATACAGATGATAAAAAAGCACATGAAAAGATGATCAACATCATTAACTATTAGAGAAATGCAAATTTTAACCTCAATGAGGTATCATGACGTAATTATTAGAATGGCTAAAATAAGAAGTAGTGAAAACAACAAATACTGATAAGGACTCAGAGAAACCAGACAACTCATACATTGCTGGTGGGAGTAGAAAATGGTGTAGCTATTCTGCAAATTAATTTGGAAGTTTCTTATAAGATTAACATGTGATTTCCATTCATCCCAGCAATTATATGTTTCGTCATTTATTCCAGAAATATGAAAACTTGTTCACACAGAAACCTATACGCAAATGTTTATGGCAGCTTATTTTTAACAGATTAAAAACTAGAAATACCTAAATGTCTTTCAATGAATGAATGGTTAAACAGTGTTACGT
Source organism: Cebus imitator (assembly GCF_001604975.1). Classification (NCBI taxonomy): domain Eukaryota; kingdom Metazoa; phylum Chordata; class Mammalia; order Primates; family Cebidae; genus Cebus; species Cebus imitator. Next base: position 2,635,663 of record NW_016107516.1, read on the forward strand.
CGTTATCATGGAACACTACACAACAAAATACAAACTATTGATATACACAATGGTCTGGGTGAATCTCCAGAGAATTATGCTGAGTTTAAAAATCCAATCTCCAAAGGTTACATACTACATGATTACATTTATAAAACACTTTTGAAATGACAAAATGATAAATATATTACAGATTGGTGGTTGCTGGGGGAGGAGGTTAGGAGTGAGTGTGGTTATAAGAGGACAGAAAAAAAAGATTCTTGTACTGAAACTTTTGTACTAATAACTTTATCAATGTTAATAGTCTGATTGTGATGTTGTACTCTAATTTGCAAGATATTATTATTGGAGAAACTGTATAAAATTTACAGAGGATCCTTCTGTATTATTTCTTCCACTGTATGTGACTCTAACATTATTTCAAAATAAAAAGGTTAATTTAAAAAAATCACTAGAGAAGCAAGTATAGTAGTCGAGGGTCTCTAAACACTGAATGTTTATGCCCTCCCAAAATTCATTAATTGAAACCTAATTCCCAATGTAATTGTATTTGGAGATGGAGTCTTTGAAAGGTGATTTGATCATGAATGCAGAGCCCTGGTAAATAGAATTAGGGGCATTATAAAAAAGGCCCCAAAGAGTGCCCCTGTTTTTTTTTTTTTTTTTTTTTTTT
>NW_016107516.1:2636769-2681283 GCF_001604975.1 Cebus imitator
ACCAGTCCGTACTTTGTCTATAGCAGCCTGAATGGACTAAGACATGAGTAGAGAGTTTGTTGTCAGACACAACAAATTTGCAGTCCCAGTTCCATCATTAATAGCTGTTTTACTCTGGACAATGTCTTAACATCCCTGAAACTCTAATCCCTTGTCTATCAAATGGGGTTAACAATAGCATCTATCCCACAAGCGTATGGCAAGGACTCAATGAATTAACACATAGGAAGACTTATCCCAGAGCTGGTCATATGATAAGTACTCCATAAAAAACCAGTCCTAATTATTATTATACAGCTCCTTTCTCTCAATATTGTTCATAGTTGTGAACATCATTTTAGGTTCACAGGAGAAATAAGAGGTAAAAATTGGAAGACTGAGCTTTACATTGAAGCTGTGCAAAGATTTAGTGTAGAATTACTCGGATGCATAAATTATAATGAGACACAAATGCATTTGTAATTAAACTAAGTAATTTTTGGGACTCCTGGAAAGAAGGCCAAATAGGAACAGCTCCTGTCTGAAGCTCCCAGAGAGATCGACACATAAGGCAGGTGATTAACTGCATTTCCAACTGAGGTACCTGGTTCATCTCATTGGGACTGGTTGGACAGTGGGTGAAGCCCAGGGAGGGCAAACTGAAGCAGGGCGGGGCATTATCTCACCCGAGAAGCACAAGGGGTCAGGGAGCTCCCTCTCCTACCCAAGGGAAGCCATGAGGGACTAAGCTGTGAGAGACTGTAATGAGAGGAACAGTGCACTCTGGCACAAATAATGCACTTTTCCCACAGTCTTTGCAACCAGCAGACCGGAGATTCCCTCTGGTGCCTACATGACCAGGGCCTAGGTTTTAAGCACAAAACTGGGTGGACATTTGGGCAGACACTGAACTAGCTACAGGAGTTTTTTGTTTTGTTTTGTTTTGTTTTGTTTTCTCCATACCCAGTAGAACCTGGAACACTAGCAAGCCAGAACCATTCACTCCCCTGGCAAAGGAGCTGAAGCCAGGGAGCCAAGTGGTCTGGCCTGGTGGTTCCCACCCCCACGAAGTCCAGCAAGCTAAGATGCACTAGCTTAAAATTCTCACTGCCCGCACAGAGTCTGAGGTTGACCTGGGACTATCAAGCTTGGAGGGGGCATCTGTCATTGCTGAGGCTTCAGCAGGCAGTTTTACCATCACAGTATAAACAAAGCCACCTGGAAGTTCAAAGTGCACAGAGCCCACTGCAGCTCAGCAAGGCTGCTGTGACAAGACTGCCTCTTTAGATTCCTGCCTTCTGGGCAGGGCATCTCTGAAAAAAAGGCAGCAGCCCCAGACAGGGTCTTATAGATAAAACCCCCATCTCCCTGGGACGGAGCACCTGGGGGAAGGGGTGGCTGTGGGCACAGCTTTCACAGACTTAAATGTCCCTGCCTGACAGCTCTGAAGAGAGCAGCAGATCTCCCAGCACAATGTTCAAGCTCTGATAAGGGACAGATTGCCTCCTCAAGTGGGTTCCTGATCCCTGTGCCTCCTGACTGGGAGATACCTCCCAGTAGGGGCCAACAGACACCTCTTACAGGAGAGCTCTGGCTTGCACCTGCTGGGTGCCCTTCTAGGACAAGGCTTCCAGAAGAAGGAACAGGCAGCAATCTTTGTTGTTTGACAGCCTCTGCTGGTGATACCCAGGCAAACAAGGGCCTGGAGTGGACCTCAAACAAACTCCAGGAGACCTGAAGCAGAGGGGCCTGACTGTTAGGAGGAAAACTAACAAACAGAAAGGAATGGTATCAACATCAACAAAAAGGATATCCACTCAGAGACCCCATCCAAAGGTCACCAACATCAAAGACCAAAGGTAGATAAATCCATGAAGATGGGGAACAACCAGTGCAAGAAGGCAGAAAATTCCAAAAACCAGAACGCCTCTTATCATTCAAAGGATCACAACTCTGTGCCATCAAGGGAACAAAAATGAATGAGTTTGATGAATTGACAGAAGTAGGCTTTAAAAGGTAGGTAATAACCTCCGAGCTAAAGGAGCATGTTCTAACCCAATGCAAGGAAGCTAAGAACTGTGAAAATAGGTTAGACAAATTTCTAATTAGAAGAACAAATTTAGAGAAGAACATAAATGGCCTGATGGAGCTGAAAAACACAGCATATGAGAACTTTGTAAGCATACACAATTGTCAATATCCTAATTGATCAAGTGGAAAAAAGAGTATCAGAGATTGAAGATAAGCTCAATGAAATAAAGTAAGAAGACAAGATTAGAGAAAAAAGAGTGAAAGGAAATGAACAAAGCCTTCAAGAGATAGGGAACTATGTGAAAAAAACAAATCTACGTTTGATGGGTATACCTGAAACTGACGGAGAGAATGGAACCAAGTTGGAAAACACTCTTCAGGATATTATCCAGGAGAATTTCCCCAACCTAGCAAGGCAGGCCAACAATCAAATTCAGGTAATACAGAGAACACCACAAAGACATTTCTTGAGAAGAGCAACCCCAAAACGCATAATTGTCAGATTCACCAATGTTGTAATGAAGGAAAAAATGTTAAGGGCAGTACATTACCCACAAAATGAAGCCCATCAGACTCACAGCAGATCTCTCAGTAAAAACACTACAAGACAGAGAGAGTGGGGGCCAGTATTCAACAATCTTTACCCCTTCCTTACACCTTACATAAAAATTAACTCCAGATGGATTAAAGATTTAAACATAAGACCTATCACCATAAAAACCCTAAAAGAAAACCTAAGCAATACAATTCAGGTCATAGGCATAGGCAAGGACTTTGTGACTAAAACACCAAAAGCAATGGCAACAAAAGCCAAAATAGACAAATGGAATCTAATTCAACTTAAGAGCTTCTGACAGCAAAAGAAACAATCATTAGAGTGAACGAGGAACCAACAGAAAGGGAAAAAACTTTTGCAAGCTCCCCATCTGACAAAGGGCTAATATCCAGAATATACAAAGAACTTAAACAAATTTACAAGAAAAAAAAAAAAAACCCATCAAAAAGAGAGTGAAGGATATGAACAGACACTTTTCAAAAGAAGACATTTATGAAGCCAACAAACGTATGACAAAATGCTCATCATCACTGGTCATTAGAGAAATGCAAATCAAAACCACATTGAGATGCCATCTCATGCCAGTTAGAATGGCGATCATTAAAAAATCTGGAGAAAACAGACGCTAGAGAGGATGTGGAGAAATAGGAATGCTTTTACACTGTTGGAGGGAGTGTAAATTAGTTAACCATTGTGGAAGACAGTGTGGCGATTCCTGAAGGACTTAGAAATAGAAATATCATTTGACCCAAATAGAAATCCCATTACTGGGTATATCCAAAGGATTATAAATTATTCTATTATAAAGACACATGCACACATATGTTCACTGCAGCACTGTTTACAACTTAGAACCAACCCAAATGCCCATCAGTGATAGACTGGATGAAGAAAATGTGGCACACATACACCACAGAATACTATGCAGCCATAAAAAGGGATGAGTTCATGTCCTTTGCAGGGACATGGATGAAGCTGTAAACCATCATTCTCAGCAAACTGACACAAGAACAGAAAACCAAACACTGCATGTTCTCACTCATAAGCTGGCATTGAACAATGAGAACACATGGACACAGGGAGGGGAACATCACACACTGGGTTCTGTTGGGGGTTGTGGGGCTAAGGGAGAGATAGCAGGGGGTGGGGAGATTGGGGAGGCGTAACATTAGTAGAAATACTTAATATAGGTGATGGGGGGATGAATGCAGCAAACCACCATGGCATGTGTATACCTATGTAACAATCCTGCAAGATCTGCATATGTACCCCAGAATGTAAAGTATAATAATAAAAAAAATAAAAAAAGATGAGAAAAAAAATTTTCAACCCAGAATTTCATATCCAGCCAAACTAAGTTTCATAAGCAAAGGAGAAATAAAATCAGATGAGTTTGTAACCACCAGGGCTGCCTCACAAGAGCTCCTTAAGGAAGCACTAAACATGGAAAGGAACAACCAGCCTTACAAGAGCTCCTTAAGGAAGCACTAAACATGGAAAGGAACAACCAGTTCCAGCCACTGCAAAAACATGCCAAATTATAAAGACTATAGACACTATGAAGAAACTGCATCAATTAACAGGCAAAATAACTAGCTAGCATCATAATGACAGGATCAATTTCACACATAAGTGTATTAACCTTAAATGTAAGTGGGCTAAATGCCCCAATTAAAAAACACAGACTGTCAAATTGGATAAAGAGTCAAGACCCATTGGTGTGCTGTATTCAGGAGACCCATCTCACATGCAAAGACACACATAGGCTCAAAATAAAAGGATGGAGGAAGATTCACCAAGCAAATGGAAAGCAAAAGAAAGCAGAAGTTGCCATCCTAGTATCTGATAAAATAGACTTTAAACCAACAAAAGTAAAAATAGGCAAAGAAGGGCATTACATAATGGTAAAGGGATCAATTCAACAGGAAGAGCTAACTATCCTAAATATATATGTACCCTAAACAGAAGCACTCAGATTCATGAAGCAAGTTCTTAGAGACATACAAAGAGACTTAGACTCCCACACAATAATAATGGGAGACTTTAACACCCCACTGTCAATATTCGACAGATCAACGAGACAGAAAATTAACAAGGATATCCAAGACTTGAACTCAGCTCTGGACCAAGTAGACCTAAAAGACATATACAGAACTATCCACCCCAAATGAACAGAATATACATTCTTCTCAGCACCACATAACACTTATTCTTAACTTGACCACATAATTGGAAGTAAAACACTTCTCAGCACATGCAAAAGAATGGAAATCATAACAAACAGTCTTTCAGACCACAGTGCAATAACATTAGAACTCAGGATTAACAAACTTACTCAAAAACACACTACATGGAAACTGAACAACCTGCTCCTGAATGACAACTAGGTAAATAATTAAATGAAGGTAGAAATAAAGATGTTCTTTGAAACCTATGAGAACGAAGACACAAAGTGTCAGAATCTCTGGGACACATTTAAAGTAGTATGTAGAGGAAAATTTACAGTACTAAATGCCCACAAAAGAAATGAGGAACGATCTAAAATCGACACCCTAACACCACAATTAAAAGAACTAGAGAAGCAAGAACAATCAAAATCAAAAGTGAGCAGAAGACAAGAAATAACTAAGATCAGAGCAGAACTGAAGGAGATAGAAACATGAAAAACCATTCAAAAATTAATGAATTCAGGAGGTGGTTTTTTTGAAAAGATCAACAAAATAGATAGACTGCTAGCCAGACTAATAAAGAGGAAAAAAGAGAAGAATCAATAGACAAAATAAAAAATAATAAAGGGGATATCACCACCAATCACACAGAAATACAAACTACCTTTAGAGAATACTATAGACACCTTTGCACAAGTAAACTAGAAAATCTAGAAGAAATGGACAAATTCCTGGACACAAACACCCTCCCAAGGCTAACCCAGGAAGAAGTCAAATCCCTGAATAGGCCCAGTTCTGAAATTGAGGCAGTAATTAAAAAATGTCGAGGACCAGATAGATTCACAGCTGAATTCTTCTAGAGGTACAAAGAGGAGTTGGTACAATTCCTTCTGAAACTAACCCAAACTATAGAAAAAGAGGGACTCCTCCCTATCTCATTTTATGAGGCCAGCATCATCCTGATACCAAAACCTGGCAGAGACAAAACAACAAAAAAAATTTCAGACCAATATCCCTGATGAACATTGATGGGAAAATCCTCAATAAAATACTGGCAAACTGACTCCAGCAGCACATCAAAAAACTTATCTACCATGATCAAGTTTGCTTCATCCCTGGGATGCAATGCTGGTTCAACATATGCAAATCAATAATGTAATCCACCACATAAACAAAATTAATGATAAAAACCACAAGATTATGTCAATCAGTGCAGTAAAGGCCTTCAACAAAATTCAACAACCCTTCATACTAAAGACTCTCAATAAACTAGGTATTGATGGAATGTATGTCCAAACAATAAGAGCTATTTATGACAAACCCAGAGCCAATATCATACTGAACGGGCAAAAACTGGAAGCATTCCCTTTGAAAACCAGCACAAGACAAGGATGCCCTCTCTTACTACTCCTATTCAACATAATATTCAAAGTTCTGGCCAGGGCAATCCAGCAAGAGAAGGAAATAAAGGGTGTTCAAATAGGAATAGAGTAATTCAAATTGTCTCTGTTTGCAGATGACATAATTGTACATTTAGAAAACCCCATTGTCTTGGTCAGAAAAGTCCTTAAGCTAATAAGCAACTTCAGCAAAGTCTAAGGATACAAAATCAATGTGCAAAAATCACAAGCATTCCTATATACCAATAATAGACAAACAGAGAGCCAAATGATGAGTGAACTCCCATTCACAATTGTTACAAAGAGAATAAAATAGCTAAGAATACAACTAACAAGAGACATGAAGGAACTCTTCATGGAGAACAACAAACCACTGCTCAAGGAAATAATAGAGTATACAAACTAACGGAAAAAATGTTCATACTAATCGATAGGAATAAACATTATCCTGAAAATGGCCATACTGCCCAAAGTAATATACAGATTCAATGCTATTCCCATCAAGCTACCATTGACTTTCTTCACAGAATTGGAAAAACTACTTTAAATATCATATGGAACCACAAAGGAGCCCACATAGTCAAGACAATCCTAAGAAAAAAGAACAAAGCTGGAGGCATCACACTACCTGACTTCAAACTATACTACAAAGCTATTGTAATAAAAATAGCATGGTACTGGTAGCAAAACAGATATATAGACCAATGGAACAGAGGCCACCAAAATAATCATACATCTACAACTATCTGATCTTGAAGAAACCTGACAAAAACAAGCAATGGGGAAAGGATTCCCTGTTTAATAAATGGTGTTAGGAAAACTGCCTAGCCATAAGCAAAAAGCTGAAACTGGATCCCTTCCTTACACCTTATACAAAAATTAACTCAAGATGGATTAAAGATTTCAATGTAAGACCTAAAACAATAAAAACCCTAGAAGAAAACCTAGGCAATATCAGTCAGGATATAGGCATGGGCAAAGACTTCATGATTAAAACACCAAAAGCATGGCAACAAAAGCCAGAATGGACAAATGGGATCTAATTAAACTAAAGAGCTTCTGCACAGCAAAAGAAACAATCATCAGAGTGAACAGGCAACCTACAGAATGGAAGAAATTTTTGCAATCTATCTATCTGACAAAGGGCTAATATCAAGAGTCTACAAAGAACTTAAACAATTTACAGGAAAAAAACCAACAACCCCATCAAAAAGTGGGCAAAGGATATGAACAGACACTTTTCAAAAGAAGACATTTATGCAGTCAACAAACATGAAAAAAAGCTCATCATCACTGGTCCTTACAGAAATGCAAATCAAAACCACATTGAGATACCATCTCATGCCAGTTAGAATGGTGATCATTAAAAAGTCAGGAAACAAGAGATGCTGGAGAGAATGTGGAGAAATAGAAACACTTTTACACTGTTGGTGGGAGCATAAATTAGTTCAGCCATTGTGAAAGACCATGTAGTAACTCTTCAAAGATCTAGAACTAGGAATACCATTTGACTCAGCATTCCCATTGCTGGGTATATAACCAAAGCATTATAAATCATTCTCCTATAAAGACACATGCACACATATGTTTACTGTGGCACTGTTTGCAGTAGCAAAGACGTGGAACCAGCCTGAATGCCCATCAGTGACAGACTAGATAAAGGAAATGTGGCACACATACACCATGGAATACTATGCAGTCATAAAAAGGGATGAGTTCATGTCCTTTGCAGGGACATGAATGAATCTGGAAACTCATTCTCAGCAAACTAACATAAGAATGGAAAACGAAACACTGCATGTTGTCACTCATAAGTGGCAGTGGAACAATGAGAACACATAATCACAGGGAGGGAACATCACATACCAGGCCCTGTCATGGGGTGGGTGGCTAGGTTAGGCATTAGGAGAAATACCTAATGTAGATAATGGGTTGATTGGTGCAGCGAACCACCATGGCACGTATATACCTATGTAAGAAACCTGCACGTTCTGCACATATACCCCAGAATTAAAGTATTAAAAAAAAAATAAAAAATAAAGAAGTCATGAGAGCTGGGTGTGGTGGCTCATGCCTGTAATCCCAGCACTTTAAGAGGAAAAAGTGGGCAGATTATGTGAAGTCAAAAGTTCAAAACCAGCCTGGTCAGCATGCTGAAACCCTGTCTCTACTAAAAATACAAAAATTAGCTGGGCTTGGTGGCAAGCACCTGTAATCCCAGCTACTCAGGAGGCTGAGGCAGGAGAATTGCTTGAACCTGGGAGACAGATGTTGCAGTGAGCTGAGATCACACCATTACCCTCCAGCCTGGGTGACAAGAGTGAAACCCTATCTCAAAAAAGAAGGAAAAAAAAAAAAGAGGGAATGAGATCATGTTGAAGATGAAGCCCACAGCAGCAGACCATCCATATCAATGTGTGAGGAAAAATATTCATCTTGTTTGTGCCCTAGCTGAAGAGGACCAATGAATAACAGCTGAAACAATAACCAACCATAGACATTTCAATTGGTTCAGCTTATACAATTCTGACTGAGAAATTAACGTCATGCAAACTTTCCACCCTAAAATTACTAAAAGCATTGCACCCAGGTCAGCTGCAGACAAGAGCAGAGCTTTTGAAGGAAATTTTGTATAAGTGGGACGAAGATCCTGAAGCATTTCTTCAAAGAATTGTAACAGGAGATGAGACATGGCTCTCCCAGTACCACCCTGAAGACAAAGTACAATCAAAGCAGTGGCTGCCAAGAGGCAGAAGTGGTCCAGTGAAAGTAAAAGCAGACTGGTCAGGAGCAGAGGTCATGGCATCAGTGTTTTGGGATGCTCGAGAAATTCTGTTTGTTGACTTTTTAGAGGGCCAAAACATAAGGAACATCTGCTTACTATGAGAGTATTTTGAGAAGGGTAGCCAAATTCTTAGCAGAAAAATGACCACAGCAATGCCGCTGGCTCATTCCTCCTATGGAACAAGGGTAATTTTGTGAGAGTCTGTAAGGGAAATTATTAAGCATTCACCTTCCAGTCCTGATTTGGCTCCTTCTGACTTCTTTTTGCTTCCTAATCTTAAAAAAAAAAAAAAAAAGAAATCTAAAGGGCACCCATTTTCCTTCAGTTAATAATGTAAAAAAGACTCCAATGACATGGTAAAATTCCAAGGACCCTTAGTTCTTTAGATATAAACTAAAATGACTGGTATCATTGCTTACAAAAGTATCTTGACCTTGATGCTGAGAAATAATTTTATTTTTTTCATGAACTTTTTGAAGTTTTCTCATATATGCAGCACAAAGTAGTAGTTGGTTTCACTTAAAATTCTTTAGTCTAAGAAATATTCCAAATAAGACAAATAAGCAAATTTTTCCCACTAAGACTGTATAAAAGTATGTGACTGCATTGTTTAATGATAATAAATCTAGAGATCAAAAGGCTTATCAGTCACTATTAAAATTATGTTTTCACTGACAATATAGAGGAATTACTCAAATTTACCAAAAAATGTGGGAAATTTTTAAGAATTATTAATAAGCATATATAGTGGGAACAGCATGCTTACTTCAATAATATAGGACAAAATATGAAATTTATTTTTTCTGAATTGTTCATTTCTTTGTATAATTTTCTAATGAAGATTATTCATTTGTGACTAAATATAATTATATCATTGTATCATAATTAAATGCACAAATGAGAAAAAATACCTTTATTAGTCTCTACATACAAATTATTGTTTCAAAAATAAAAAAACTAAGCAACTTTATGAATTCAAAACAAAATCGCTGCCCAGGTTTTTGTATCCTTTTGTTTTTTTATGAAACAAAGATCCAATCAAACAGCCTGAGTGAAAGCTTGAATGAGCATTGAACAGAAACATAAGAGTGATGAAAATAATTCTTTACTCGTTTTCTTAATTGCTAATTATACTAACCAAAATTAATTCAAGTATTTTTAAGATGATCTTTTCTCTTACTTGGAAAAAAACTTTTGAGATATTCACCCTTCTGTGAGAATTGAATTTTCCAGGTTGGTGTGCTGCTTTATTTGGGGAGAAATCTTTTCTTTTCTTTTCTTTTCTTTTCTTTTCTTTTTTGAGGTGGAGTTTCGCTCTTGTTACCCAGGCTGGAGTGCAATGGCGCGATCTCGGCTCACCGCAACCTCCGCCTCCTGGGTTCAGACAATTCTCCTGCCTCAGCCTCCTGAGTAGCTGGGATTACAGGCACATGCCACCATGCCCAGCTAATTTTTTGTAGTTTTAGTAGAGACAGGGTTTCACCATGTTGACCAGGATGGTCTCGATCTCTTGACCTCGTGATCCACCCGCCTCGGCCTCCCAAAGTGCTGGGATTACAGGCTTGAGCCACCGCACCCAGCCAGGGGAGAAATCTTTTCAAAACCAAGAGAGGACGTAATGACATGAAGACCATCCTTTCCAGAATACTAGTAGAAAGAGATAAAGCAAGCAACTGAAGACTCTTTAAAACAATGTAAATTTGTTCTAGCAATTATTTTTATCTTCTTTCCTACCAAACAGCTAACCGTCAAACAAATAGACTGATCAGCAGTGTGCACGTTTATTTTGCCCTGATTTATTTTAACAATATACCACCAATTGTTAAAAAGAGGAAAATAAAAACTCTTAGAAAGGATATATTTTAAACAATCTGTAGTATCCAGATTATCTGGATAATATTTGTACTTTGAAGCATATTGAATTCAGGAATTGATGGAACCTAATTAAACTATGAATTACAAAAGAACACTGCGTAACATGGAGAATATTATTTTATTAATGAGATTCTGCTGTTAGTATAGATGAAGCTATTACCCTAGTGCAAGGACATTAAAATTGACAAAATTTAGTCAAAACTGAAGCTCCCCCACCTACTAGCTGCATGACTTAAGGTATTACTAACCACTCTGACTTGGCTTTTTTTTTTTTTCATCTGTAAAACTGGGATTAAAGTAATTAACTTGCTGGTAGGTGTGGAATCAAGTGATATCATGTGGATGATGTGACTACCTCAGTGCCTAGCTTGTAGTAGGAGCTAAGGATAGTGTTAGATCCTTTCCTTCTTTGCCCTTATATCTTTTTATTCTCTTGTGTTGTGGCTCATGATTATGCTCAAGTTATCCCCAGCTTTTGATAATAACATTTCTTTTCAAAGACTGAACGCTGACATTTCATAGTAATACTTAAGGAAGATGTGATGCCTATCAAGCATAGATACTCCATTTCCAGGTTATTGTTGACCGCTTCAAGCATGTGTTTCCCTACACTTTCACTTGCACCTGAAACAGTAAAAAGACAGGAAAAACGTTAAAAAAAAAAAAAAAAAAAACCAAAACATTCTGAATTAAATGCAACTCATATATACCAAAGCTCACATAATGTTCATTCTTTGAAATACTAATAAAGAGGGAGAGATAAAGAAAATTGAGTTTGGAAAAGTGCTTATAACCACTGACTGGAGGTACTTCATAGATGTGTGGATTCATTCTCATAATCTTGTAAAATAAATGATCTCCCCTATAACCTTAATCAAAAATCCCTGGCTAATGAAGTAAAGCTTAAAAGTCTACTTTAAACCTACTTTCAGCCACCAAAGTTTCAGAATAATGAGAGTAAAGTGGTTGTCTCCTTGAAAGAGAGAAGGGCAGTAGTAGCTATAGATCAAGAAGCAAGAATCTAGGTTTAAGCCAAGGTTGGACGCGCTGCTGATTCTTTATCCATTATACCGTCACTTTTGTATTATTTTTTTCATGATTGAATAGAAAAAAAATTCCATTTTAGGATGTATTCTGATATGTGACAAAACACTAATAATGTGCATGACACAGCACAGAGTCAGAAAACTTTAATCCATTTATAAATCTCTGGTTGTCTGTTCGTCACAGTATTTATGGTAGATTGTTACAATAATGGCTTTCAATGAATGACATCTCTCTATGTCCACACCTCTTTGCAATGTGACTTGCCATTCCCCTCATCAAGAGTTAGTCTGTTTCCCCATTACTTGAAACTGAGCTGGCCTTGTGACTTGCTTTGACCAACAGAAATTAGTGAAATGATTGTGTGTGACTTCCAGGACCAAGCTTGAAGATGCTTTCCAGCTTCTGGTTTGATTTTCTTAGAACACTTTTGCTATCATGTAAAGAAGTTTTTTCATATGGAAAATGAAAATGCACATTGACTGTGATTCTCAGCATTATACTTGACAAAACCGAAAACATCTGGAAATTTCTTAAAGGGCCTTAATATCAAGAGATTTCCCACATGGCTGAAACTTTGTATATTAAATTGCACTTGAAGTATTTTGCATCTTCACTGAGAAAAGCAAAAAATGGGAGAGTACTATTCTTTTTTTTTTTTTTTTTTTTTTCTGAGACGGAGTTTCACTCTTGTTACCCAGGCTGGAGTGCAATGGCGCGATCTTGGCTCACCGCAACCTCCGCNTGCTTATGTTTGCTACTGTCTCACTGGCTAAAGCAAGTGGCGTGGCCAGCATTGTCTTCAAGAGAGTGGAGAAACAGATTTCTCTTTTTTTTTTTTTGAGACGGAGTTTTGCTCTTGTTACCCAGGCTGGAGTGCAATGGCGCGATCTTGGCTCACCGCAACCTCCGCCTCCTGGGTTCAGGCAATTCTCCTGCCTCAGCCTCCTGAGTATCTGAGATTACAGGCATGTGCCACCATGCCCAGCTGATTCTTTTTGTATTTTTAGTAGAGATGGGAGAGTACTATTCTTATTGCAAACCCAAAGACACCAGACAAATATAAAGTTCAAGTATTAAATACTCACACATAACTTGCTGCTTAAATACCTTTTTGTGATCCTCACTTAAGTATTGAAGGATGCTTCTGCCACTTCCAAATATGAATTCACATGTAGCTCTGGGCTTCAAAGAATGAAATAAAACAATAATTTCAATTTTATAAGTCCTTGGAGTAAAAACAACTGAGATGTAGCTTCTCTTTGGCTGTTGTGTGTTCCAATCCCTGCAGGCCAATTAAGTTCTTTCAAAGCCCCAGCAAGGGCTTGAAGGTTAATTAAAATGTGTGATTTTTGGAAAAGGAGAAAAGCCAAACTAAGTATAATATATAGTGCACATTCTTCACAAGCTGCCTTGGAATCAACATTTAATTAACCAGCAGTGAGGCGCAGCACCTGTTTTTTTCTCCATTTCTGTACAAACTCACGTTGTGGGTGCACGCACCAAAGTCTCTGTAGCTGATGTTTGCAGGGACTACTCTCACTATTTCCTCCCCTTAGACAGGACCCTGCTTTTTGATGACTTTATCATTGCACCATCCTAATACTTTCTCTCATAAATAGATTCTTCCCCACTGTCCCTCCTCCAAAACTCCAAAGAAAACGTTTTCTTATGCCTCCTATCACCCCTCTACACACAACTTCCCCATCGATTATACCGCTGTGCTTTTCATGGTTGAAGCTACTTGGTTAATTAATGAATGGCCTGTGATATGCTAACCCTCTCTGGAAACACCTGCATTTTAACTGAAGGTCCCATAAGATTGTAAAGTCCACCCATGGAAAGTGTGGTAGCCAACCTCAAAGACCCCATTGACTTCTGCTTTTTGATATCACACCTTTGTAAAATCCCTTTCTGAATTTTATGAGGGTTTATCTGAGTGACCAATAACATGACAGAAATAATGGCGTGTCAATTCCAAGATTAGATTATTTTTTTAAATTCCATTTTATTCCTCCTCCTCTGCCCCCTCATACCCCCCTGTTACTTGCTATTTGCTCTGGGGAAAAGCATACTCCTGCTATATCTATGGAGAAGCCTCCACAGCAAGGAACTGAAATTCATACGCATGATCTTGGAAGTAGTTCCTTCAGCCCATTAAGCCTTCAGAGACTGCAGACTTGATCAATTCCTTGACTGCAACCTCATGAGAGATCCTCATCCAGAACTACCCAGCTAAGTCCCTCTCGGATTCCTAACCTCCAGAAACTGTGAAATAAACATTTTTTTGTTTTAAGCCTCTAAATTTTGAGGTAACGTGTTATACAGCAATAGGTAACTAATATAGAAAGTCTGGATCTTTCTCACATGCTGGAGCCATTTAGCAGCACGCTGAGGTGACCCGCTGCAGTAGAGTGAGCTATGCCCTCTTTTTTGGGTGACTCTAGTAAGAAAAGAGAAGGAAAGCAGGCATTTCAGGAAATGTACCACACGGTATGTGGGGACCAACAGGAAAATGTTGCTGGGCAGGCTCAGCTGGGACTGGAGAAGAGAAAGGGAGGTTGAATGTTTGGTGGTCCAGGGATTTTCCCTTGTCAGGTTTGACGTGGAAGCTTCCTCTTTTCCACTCTTTCTCTCTTCCTGAAGCCCCAGTCACTCTCAGGCTGTAGATAAACCAAGTGTTGCTGTCAATCTGTTTAAGACTGCCCATCTCATGTCACCTCTGTTAAGGTGTGCATCTCTTTTCTTTCTCTGGGTATTCTTAAAGGGCCCACAAGATAACAAATAAACCCTGTGGTGCTCTTGGACTTGTTCAAGCCCACAGTAGATGCCCTAGTGTTCTTGTTTGAGAAACAATTTGCTACAGTTTGAAAAGCATGTTGTGGCACAAGACACCTCTGAGTCCAAATGTAGCCTCTGCAACTTAATAGTGGTAGGTGGGTTCCTCTGAGCCTTGGTTTACTCATCTATAAAATGGGAATAATATCTAACGCATTAGTGATATAACATACATGTGTCTCCAAATACAGTTTCTGGCATCCAGAAAAAGCTCACCAAATACCAATATACTTTCCTTCTATTCTCCCATCTGAATTATTCAAAGCCACTCTAATAACACAGAGATTTAGAAAGAACTCCAAGGTTTACTGTGTGATTCAAGAAAGAGTAAAGGTATGTTATGACCCATTTGAATGTGCAGTAACTTGCAAAGAGAGAGAAAATCAATTGTATGCCCCAATTGTATGTTATTTGTGCTCTACCACCAGGTAGTACTTAAAATACATATGATCCAAATAAATCTATACAAGTTATGTAAATCACAGATGAAGCAGGGGTGGATTTTTAACTGTTACTTTTATAACAAGAACAATCTCTATTAAAAAGACTTAGAGGGGAAAGGCAACTCAGAGCACACCCAGGCTAAAGTCATGTCACATATGAAAATCTCAACGTGACCACGTTTTAGAGAGAGATGGTAATGAAGTGAATGCATAGATTCAAATCCCAGCTCTGTCCTTAATTAGCTATATGACCTTGAGCAACCAACTCTCTGAGCCTCAATCTCTTTACCTCTAAAATGGGAATAATGATCATACCTGACTTCAAGGGTTGTTGTGAGAACTAGATAGATAGATAGACAGATAGATAGATAGTTGATAGACAGATATGTAAAACGCTTATACCAATGCCTCACAATGACTAAATGTAAGGAGTCACTATCATTTTCAAGTGTCTCTTGAGCTCTAGTTTGAAATTTTAGAGACAGAGAATTCAGGGCCCTAAAAGACAGACCTTTCATTGTTGGACAGTGCCAGTTCTGCCCTGTGGGTCAAAATAAAGCAAGGCTACTCTTTATCCAGCAAGGCAGATCTCTTGGTAATCAGGGGCAACTCGGTCCTTTCTGTCCTGTCCCTCTTATTGTGAAGGCTTTCTAGATCTTCCATTCTCTGGCTGCTTTCCTCTAATTCCTCCCAGTTTGTCAATTATCTTTCTGGTATGTTTCACGCAGAATTAATGCAGTGCCCCAGATGTGACTGGGTAAAATAGGACTAGGGTTTCCACCAGCAAGGAGTAACTCCTTAGTAACAGAATCTCAATGTGTCCTTTTCTTGTTGTTGCTATCTTGTTTGTTTATATATAATGTTGTAAAATTAACCTTATTTTGTACTGAATATAGGTGTTTGTCTCTTGGGTTTTACCTCATTTGTTTGATTTCAGCCTTCTGTCCATTCTATCTCACTGACAGCACTTTGAATTCTATTTTTCCCAATTTTTTGTCAACCACAAAGCTACAAACCAGACAAGAATTTTCATTCAAGTCATGGTGAAAAGAGCGTTTTCTTAAATTGCTGATGGTGGTCAGGAGTAGGTGGGGGCGAGGAGGTGAGAATTACTCTATCTCAGTGGATTGAAGAGAATGAGGGTGTTGGGCATATTTGAACCCAACTATCCATGTATGATGTGGCCTATAGCGGTGTAATCTCTGTAGGCCAAGAAAAGCCACTGATCAATAGCAAGATTAATGAATGAATAGTTAGGAAGACACTTGGAGGAAGAAATACTCAGGCTAAAATTTACACAGAACTAGAAATTACTAACATCAGATACTCCTTGAGAAATGTTTTATGGGAGGTAGGTGGCTGGATTTCTTAACAGGGCAGGGGGGAAAAAATCATAAAACAAGATAACTGAAAACATTCAATAGAAACTTTAGTTATTTCACAATTCACTGGGCTCTAATAGAAGCAAGACTTTTCTAGAAACTTTGGAGGATTTTTTAAAAATTCATAATAGATATAGACTTCATATCACATAATTTAGGCCTTCTGTATATGTAGATAACTATGTTGATATAAACTGCATAGATTTTTTTTTCCTTAAGGAATTTGCTTTAGAATTAGAGGGAATGAATACATGTAAGTAGAACACAGGAATATTAAACACAAGAAGCTATGGAAGACTGAAAGAAAGAAAAATGGAAAGAAAACCAAAATATTGAAAGTATCTTGTGTACTAAGTACTTTCCATACATGATCTCTTTTATTCTTCTGCAAGGTTTTTTAATGTAAATAACCCATTTCTTATAGAGGCCAAAACTGATGCTCAATGAGTTTAAATAATTTTCTCAAGGCACACATGTAATAAGAAGCTGAATATGATTCAAACCAGGTTTGTCTGTCTCCAAATCCTACATTCCCTTAATGCAACACTTTGTCTGTTTGGTTTACAGTCAATGTGGGGAGAATATATATATATATATATATATATATATATATATATGTATGTAAATTGAACAAAACAATTTATACCATAAAAATTAAATTGACAAATTGATGATTGATAATATTGATAACCTCATAATATAGATTGAAAATAGTTTTGGAGTTCAAAAGCAAAGAAAACCAAAGAAGTCTGGAGATGACAGAGAAGGTAGCTTTGTAGAAAAAATTGACCAATTGATCATGTTTTGTTAAGACTTGAAGGATGGGGATGGAATTTGACTGGGGGTCAGCGGCTAAGAAAGCATAGGCCAATTTAGGAAGAAAAGAGAAGTTTCTTAAGAAAATTTATTAAGACCTAATATGAAGCAGGATATGGAATGTAAAGGATAGAGAAGTATAATGGTGTAACCAATCAAAAGGTCAAAGGAAATCAGAGACAAAGATGCTTTTAGGTGAAAGATAATACATTGTATTTTTAATTGTTCAATCTATGGTAACAGTGAATTGTAGCAAAATGAAGTATCAATAAAATAAAATTGATGAGAAAATAGGACTTGGGGTAGAGATCTGAGAGGTACTTCAACATTGAAGTACTAACTGAATTTAAGCATCTTATTGGTAAAGATAAGAGCATAAGACAAGAGATAGAGTATTGCTGAAAATCCAGTTTCCTAATTAAAAGATCCAGTGAAAGATCATCGGAAACCTAGGAAGAGACACAGAATGATGCAGTCACAAAAGTCAAAGTAGGAGAGTGTGTCAGGTGTGACAGACTGAAGGAATGGCTTCAATTCTCCACCATTACCTACATCTACACCTTTACCATGGAAATGGTTGTAGTGCTCCAACCCTAGACTTTGGGTTTATCCATGTGACTTGTTTGGGCCAATATTGTGTGTAAAGAAGTGATCGTGCCAGTCCATGCCTAACCGTGTGAGGCTTTACACGTTTCCATTCAGCTTTTGTATCTCTACCATTTCCATGAGAAGAACATGCCTCAGATCGCTTTTTGGTCATAAAAAGAGGATGAGAGAATGTGCAGAAGAGACCCCCCGATGGCATTAACATAAAACAAAGCCACCCCAGCAGCCATGAGCTGAAACAAGAGCCACCACAGAAACTTATCCTGTATCAACCAAATCTCAAGCAACCTACAAAAGGAGTAAGCAGTAATATGTAGTTGCTGTTTCATGTCACTGAGTTTAAGTTGGTGTGCTATACAGTTTAAACCTCAAGATAGTCGACTTTGGCAAGTATGTCAGAAATGATACACAGAAAAGACTATTAAGTTTGTAAACAGGATAGTCACTATAGAGCTTAGAGAATAAATAATGATGTTTTAGGAAAGTAGCAAGTGCCAAAACTAGATTTCGAGGAATTAAGCACAGCAGAAGCTTCCAAGAAATAAGTCATAAGAAGAGATCATGTAGTTGAGAAGCCTTGAGATTAAAACAAACAAGAACATAGTATCATATACTATTGGAAGTGTCCTAATGTAGAGGGAAGGAGTCTATGTGGGCTGGGAGGAGTAAGCAGCTTAGGGAGGGTGATGATGGTATAGTGGGGAAGGGTCCTCGGAAATCAAATAGGAATAGAGAAGAAAATCAGTGACTTCTGCAATCACCAAGGGGATATAATAAAGGAACTGACATCAGGCAGTGTCAATAGGCCTCATTTCATGAAGGAGTTATTTTTTCAGGAAAATTATCCAACGTTGTTGATTGCCAATTACAAAAGTGTAAAAGATTATCATATGCTTGTCTCTGCAATTTCTGTTGTCCTTACATTGAATAGAACTCTGAAGAATAAAATGTGTAATCAAGACATGCATTCAAAGAGTTATAGTATAGTTTTTGTGATGAGAGAAGGTAATTGACATGCTTTATAAAATTCGAGTCCATTGCTTTGATTTTAGGATGTTTCTAAGTGAGCAATCATAATTTCAAATGGGAAAGTGAAAGATCAAGTTGGTCACTGTGTGAGGAAAGACATACGTTGTGCTGGTATGTTGGAAGGAAGTATGGTGCACAGGGGCTGTTTGCTGTTGCTGGGCCCCTCCAGGCTAACTAGAGTGCTGAGATCTTAGTGTTTCTATTATCTGGAAGTTCAAGAGATTTTCCTTTGTTGAACTGACTCACAATCTCCTGTCAAATACATGGGTAGTATCTGTCTGGAAGCCCTTTAACATGACATAATAGGACTATGGAAAATGCCGATAAGCAATTTATAGATGAGGCTGGTTTTATTTTGGAGCACTGGTTTCCAGTGATGTGCCTCAAATGTATTAGAGCCATCTGTGTAAAGTGGAATGGGAGCCGACTTTCTAAGATGTATTCTCTGCAGGGCTACTGCTGACTCACCAGGATAGAGAGTGAGCCCCACATCAACCATGCCATCATCGGCAAGTTCTTCTGCCTCATTTCCTCTGTAATAGCAAGTCAGGATAATATTTACTTTGCCTGTTCTGCTCCCAGTGGAGTTTTAAGAAACCTGCCCTATGGTGCAGCACCCCTTCCTGCCAACATACCTCAGGCTGTATCTAGATCATCGGTGAAAACTGGAGACGCAGATGTATGGTGCCACTGGCCCATTGGCTTCAGCCACACCTGTATAAGCAACTGATACCTGGGTTAATGTATCCCCAGAGCACAGTCAGGTGGGAAAAGCATACTTCTTAGGGAACAGGAGAGTGTGGGGAGTGAAGGAAGCATCTCTTAGGAGTTCCAGTAAAGAAAATACAAATGCACTCTGCAATTGAACGAGATGAGAATTCAGCAATCTAGCATACTCCCAGACAGTCATTTCTAGAGGCACATTTGGAAGTATTACTTGGGGCAGGAGAGAAGAGTGCAGGATGGATCTTACGATGTTAGGTAGAATATTCCTAGGTCCCCAGGAAGAGATTTTAAATTTGTCCTTTGCAGATGTCAGATAGCTGATTCCTGGCATGAACAAACTATATAAATCATAAAATGAGAGTAGCTCCCTAATCGATGAGTGAATAATCTGTGCTGGGTATTGTCTGTTAAAAATCAAACCACTCCATCCTTTTAAACTCTGCTCTGTAGTGCAGGTTTGAGAAGCCCCAAAACAGCAGTTCCCAGATTCCTTTGGGAATCTAACTATAGTGCTTAGTCAGATTTGGTCAATGAGAAGCACTTGTTTGAGATTTTAGGGATAGAAAATAAGAGCTTTTTTCCCCTAAGCTGTAGAGGAGTGTGTAGATATCAGCAGATGGCAGGCATGGCAGGGATTTTACCCGAGACTTTAAGGCATTCTCCTGAGAGCCACCCACTTCACCACACAGGAGTCAGCTAAAACCACTGACGACAGCTTCCTAAAGCCTGTTCTTCCAGGTTTCCCGGAAGCAGCCTTTCTTACCTTTGCTCCCCCAACGTAAATCTTTAGTTGTGCTGGATTTTGATTTCCTTGATTAAACTTCTTCTTATTTCAAATACCTAGAGTAACTTCTATTTTACTGACCTAGCTCTGACTGATAATCTATATGCTTCTGATTTTAAAATGTTTATAAATATTAGAATAATCTGGTTCTTGACCCAAACTAAGTACCAGCAAGCCGCATACTCCTCTGGGTTGAAAAAGCAGAGTTTATGCCCATGGATTTATGAGCACTATGCCTTCACCATGCTAATAATATTTACTGAATGCCTCCTAGTGCCAATGTGGTTTTAGTAGCGGTAGCAGCTTACATTTTAGCAAGAGAAGAAAGATTATAAACAAGTAAAAATATGATGCATCAGATAGTAATGAATGCTGTGGTTTAAAAGGGGAAGTAAAGGGGACATTGTGCTGTGGGGAGGGGGTTCTTCAATATATGGAAGTTGAGAAAGGCCTCACTGATAAAGTGATATTTGAACAGTGATCTGAAAGAAATGAGATAGTCATGGAACTGTCTGGAAGGGAGTTCTCTCAGTGTAAGGTCTTCAAGGCACGAAGATGCACAGCCTGAGTGAGGAAACGATATGTCTGGAGCAGGATGAGAAGCAGGGAGAAGAGAAAGAGATTGGGTCAGAGAAGTGAAAAGGTCTTACAGACCGTGAGAAGGATTCTGGCTTTTACTTTAAGTGAAATGGGAAACTGCTTCACTGAAGAGTTTTAAGTATGTATTGTTTTTAAATGAAGAAGACAACGAACTAAAAGATACCTTTATTTTAGAAAAATAGAGCTTGAGAAGACATAGATACTACATTCTATCCTCAAAACTACACCTCACCATGGTTCCCGCTGGTCAATGACTCCTCAGACATAGTCCTATCCACTTCTTGGTTTTTATTTGAATATCCCAGTTTTTGCCATCCTAACAATCTGGCTTTTAAAGTCATTATAAAGGAATTCCCCATCTAGCCTTTACCGTAATATTCCACAAACTTCAAAATAAAGGCTGAGTTCCTTGGAGGGATACAAGATAATGCTGGATTTAAGGAGAGACAAGAAGCTGAAAAATAATAATAATGCTAAGGGAGAAACGCATGTAATTTGGCTGAGATGATTTCCCTGGGAAGAGTGCCCACTTGATATTAGAGTGTCTCATTGGAGGGAACTGTAGCACGAGAAGCACCATGAAAGTTTTTCATAGCTGCATTCCACATTCCACTGTGCTGAAGAAGGCATCAAGAGGCACTTGTACCTTGGAAGAGTTCATTTCAGTTCTTAAGGGCTAATCACAAATACTACACTAGGACTTGTCCAAGCTCAGGGACTCTGAGCAAACCTCGTAGCTAAAAGCCAAATGGGCACTGGAAGAAAATGATGGAGGTGTTGGGGGAGGAAGAAGAGGGGAAGGGAGGAAAAGAAAAGAAAAAAAAAAAAGAGAATATTTACTGTCCTAGGCCATACTCAGTGTCTGTTGTGAGGGGATGAAGGGAATCCCTCAGAAAAACACTGGGAAACAAAGAGAGAAAAATAGCTCAGTTTAATTAACTAAGCTTAGCCAGTAACACAAACAGGAATTCTAATTTGGCTTTAGAAACATTTTTAATGGAAGAATGAAAGAGGTTATTAGAGCTCTTATTTGCTGTTTGGCTCAATCTGGCCCTTTCCCTCGTAAACTCTTCACCTAAAGCCTCGTTTGGGAAAATAACATGTATCTATTAAAAAATAAAAATCATCCAGCTCTATGTAGACATGAGACTGTTTTAAAATATCAGTTGTACAGCCAGAATTCAAAGGGTTGTTAACATACAATCACATTTTTAATAAAGGCATTTCTGTCTCTAATAGCTGACCACATCAAGACCCTCCTCCCCACCCCCAGCCTCCCTCCTCCGACCCTACACACACACAATCCTACGCACACACAATCCACACCACACTCCCTTCACTCTGCCATCATTGTGACCAACTGTGCCTTCAATGATGGAAGGTTGGCCGACCAACCGACCCAGTTTGCCTGGCACTCAGGTATGTGTTTGGGACACAAGGCTCTCCACAGAATATTGAGAGGCCTATCCTTAGGGGCAGTAGGGTAGAGAAGTTGTTCCAAAACTTTAATGGGCTTAAGAATCACCCAAGGACCTTGAAAAATGCAGATTCTGATTCAGAAGGTCTGAGGTGGGCTCTAAGATGGTTCATGTCTAACAAACTCCCAGTGAGCCACGCTTTGGGCAGCGCTGGTTCAGTGGACCTACACGACGCTTTGGAACCGCCTGGGTTGGCATCCTAGCTGCAGCTCTTCTAAGATATTATTCTCACTTTACTGATTTGCTTTATCCTACTGCCCATGAGGATCCAATCACGTCCCACCAGGGCTCACTTCAAAATCTGGGGATCATAATTTAACAAGATTTGGGTAAGGACACAGATTCAGACTATATCCAGAATGCCAAGAGTTCGGCCAAACAAACATTTGATAAGATTCGCATAGATAGAAGGAAGCCAGATGCTACAATTCATCGGGACAATGGAAAAAAGACCCAGAAGGCATTTCTAAGAACTTTGTGGCTGCCACATCTATCACAGGCCCAGTGATTCAGGGTCTTCAAGGCACAGTGATTTCAAAGAGGAGCCCACATTGCCCCTGGGGTCTCGAGGCTCATTCCCCAGAGTCTCCTTAAGTTTCTACTCCACACATTCAGGAGGAGTTCCTTGGCCACCCCGACCATGGCTCACATAGGCTAGGTTTAGTTCAGGCTAATCCTTTAGAAGGCACAAGCATTAAACCTCGGTGACATCTACACAGTGCCAACTGTGCAGCTGTGCAGACTGCAAGAGCTGGGAAGGTGTGGCCATCTCCATCTAGATTTTAAATTGATATCTCAGAGAGCCTAAGGGCATAGGAAGAGAGCTACCAGGGGAGCAGGACTGCAACAGAGAGCCCCTAGTAGGGAAATTCTTTGTGGAGTCATGGAGGACAGGGCTATCCTGTAGAGCTCACAGTGTGTTACCCCAGCCTGGGAGAGCCACAGGCACCAGACTAAAACCTGAGAGCTGTGGCATAAGCTGTGCCCAGAAAAGTTATGGGGGTGAGGCTGCCGAGAGGCTTGGGGGCCCGCCCCTCATACCAGGGTGTCTAGAAGACAAAATATGGAGTCAAAGAAGATTACTCTCAAGCCTTGAGGTTGCCTTGTTGGGTTCTGCATTTTGTCGGAACCCATCAATCCTTTCTTCTTTCCTCCTCCTCCTTTCTGAAATGGAAATGTCTCTCCCATGCCTGTCTTAACTATTGTATTTTAGAAGCATGTGACTTGTTTGATTTCACAGGCTCACAGTTGAAGAGAAATTTGCCTCAGGATGAATTATACATTGAGTTTCAAACATATCTGATCATATAAAATGTAATTGAGACTTTGGACTTGAACTTTAAAGTTGATGCTGGAATAAGTTAACACTTTGGGGGCTATTGAGATGGAACGAACACATTTTGTAAGAGAGAAAAGGCCAAGAATGGAATGCTATGGTTTAAATGTTTGTGTCCCCTTCAAAATCTATGTGGAAACTTAATCACTTAATCCCAACGCCACAGAATTAAGAAGTGGGACCTTTAGGAGATGATTAGACCTTGAGGGCTTTGCCCTCATAAATGGGATTAGTGCTTTATAACAGGGCAGCAGGGAACTAGCTAGGAGTTTTTTCCTTCTACTCCTCCACCGTTTGCGAACACAGCATTCATCCCCTCTGGAGGACATAGCAACAGGGCACCCTGAAAACCAAGAACAAAATTCTAAGCTCCCTAACTTACTGAAGAGTTGGCCAAGGGGATCCCCAAGAAACCTGAAAAACTGGTTCAATCCATGACTGGAAGTGGGGATTGGACACGCCTCATTATTTCCTCCTCCTTTTGGAGTTTAGGCAAAGTGACTAGCATTAACTTTAAAACAGAGATCTTCAGACTAACAAAGCAGACTCTTTGTGGCATAAATATACGAAATTCCAACTTGACTCTTGTATAGCATCACATGACAGATAGTAGGCCCTGAAGGGAATCAAAGTATTTTACCCTAAAATATATTCCTTTGACATATTTTGAAATGGATCTGCAGAGCTGTCTCTTTTTTTTTTTTTTTTTTTGAGACGGAGTTTCACTCTTGTTACCCAGGCTGGAGTGCAATGGCGCGATCTCGGCTCACCGCAACCTCCGCCTCCCGGGTTCAGGCAATTCTCCTGCCTCAGCCTCCTGAGTAGCTGGGATTACAGGCATGCACCACCATGCCCAGCTAATTTTTTGTATTTTTAGTAGAGACGGGGTTTCACCATGTTGACCAGGATGGTCTCGATCTCTTGACCTCATGATCTACCCACCTCAGCCTCCCAAAGTGCTGGGATTACAGGCTTGAGCCACCGCGCCCAGCCTCGAAAGCTGTCTCTTGTGAGAGAAATTTGCATCCTGTAGAGAATTGCATCCTCTCTAGGCCCTTTCCAGAGCCTGGCACCTTCTAAGGTTCACTAAGAGACGTTTATCATCTATTCTCTCTGAAGCCTGCTACCTCAAGTTTTCCTGTACATGACAACAACCTTGGTTTCCACAACTAGCTATTTTCTGAACGCAAGCATTTGTTTATGCTGACTTCAAACAATTCAGGCAAAGTTTGGCACTTTCAACCGGCTGCAAATTGGAAAATCTTTGAATCCACCCTATGACCTGGAAGGCCTCGCTTTGAGATGTCCTATCTTTCCCAGCTGAACCAATGTATACCACACATATATTGATTTATATCTTGGCCCATAACTTCTGTCCCCCTAAAATGTATAAAACCAAAGTATAACCCAATCACGTGGGGCACACCTTCTCAAGACCTCCTGAGGTCGTGTCACAGGTCATGGTTCTTAACCTTGGCAAAACAAACCTCC
This sequence comes from Cebus imitator, assembly GCF_001604975.1. Lineage (NCBI taxonomy): Eukaryota > Metazoa > Chordata > Mammalia > Primates > Cebidae > Cebus > Cebus imitator. The sequence goes on from NW_016107516.1 coordinate 2,662,137, forward strand.
AAACTGATTGATACCTGTCCAAACAGTTTACATTCCTCTTGGAAGCACGCAGCAAGTCCTTAACAGATGCCAAATCTGCCAGCACTTTGATCTTTGGGTTTTCAACCAAAATAATTTCATAGTTATTTCTCCTAACTGTGAGAAATAAATTTCTTTTACTTACAAATGACACATATTATAACAGCACAAACAACTAATGACACCCACCAACACCTAGTCACATCCATACAAAATTTTTGTCCCTCTTCTTCACTTTATTATCTCTCCCAAGCACTTACTAACATCTAAAATATTTTATTTATTTATTTTCTTTTTGTTTGCCTTTCTCTCCTGGAGCATAAATTCTGGGAGGTCGGGTATTTTGTTTATGTGTTCACTGTTCTAGCCCCAATACCTACTACAGGTTCTGACACATAGTAGGCCCTCAATAAATATTAATAGATAAATATTATAAATGTTTTGTTCTATTAAGACCTTCTGTATAAGATGACCGTAGTTAGCCAGATTGAGACACATATTGACCACAAAAATAAAACGTATTCTGACTTCTATTCCCTTTATAATTTTTTTCTGTAGCAGTTATGACCTGACCTTAAATACTTAAAAATGCCTAGGCAGGTGTCTATAAATTTTCACGTGTACATGGGCACAAATGCATACACATACAATACAGACTACAAAAAATATGCACTATAAATGTTTCTTTTGTGGCAGAGTCAATTCTTCGTGAGCCCTGAAATGCAGCATGGTGCCAATTGCCTTAGCAGAAAGCAGTAGAAAACTTGTCTTGTAAAGAAAGATAGTCCTGATTTCTGGAGAAAGCAGAAAGATAGAGGTGTCTAAAAGGCTTCTTGGCTGTGTCACGATGGCCTTAATTCAGTGTTAACGGTTTAATTTCCAGGTTGTACCTCCTCCCTCCTTAAATAGCACTTAGTGTAATTGATGCCAAGTTAATCACTGCGCTGCCAAGAGAAGTGTCCATGGGGAAGGAACCACATGCTGTTTTACCTGTGCTTAAAGAGGAAAATGTCACACATCTCTGAAGAAACAATGTTTACTGAAAAATAGCGCCAAGTCTCAGACAAGATCTTTGTTAAAAATAAAGCATGAGCACAAAATGAGAGTAAAGCTTACCATTATTTAAGGATTAAAATGGGCCGGGCGCGGTGGCTCACGCCTGTAATCCCAGCACTTTGTGGGAGGCCGAGGCGGGTGGATCACGAGGTCAAGAGATCAAGACCATCCTGGTCAACATGGTGAAACCCCGTCTCTACTAAAAATACAAAACATTAGCTGGGCATGGTGGCGCGTGCNAGGAGGTTGAGGCAGGAGAATTGCCTGAACCCAGGAGGCGGAGGTTGCGGTGAGCCGAGATTGCGCCATTGCACTCCAGCCTGGGTAACAAGAGCGAAGCTCCGTCTGAAGAAAAAAAAAAAAAAGAAGAAGAATTAAAATGATGATTAAGGTGATTACCTTCACCTTCTTTACTTTATTTTTAAGTAGTTTGCAAAATTATAACAATAGGTATGCCTTATTTTATAATTACTGACAACATGGTGTTATGTAAAACAAAGTATATTATATGAAAAATATTCTCAATTTTAGTTGGAGCTATAAAGAACTATAAGACTATGCAGAAGCACAATAAAAGGCTAACAGTGAATATCTCTGAAAAGCAGCATTATTGCTACATTTTATCTGTTCTCCTTTGCTTTTTATTATTTCCTAAATTTTAAGCAGTGATTGTATGCTACCGTTGTTATTTAAAAAGAAAGTTGGTCGATTTTCTAAAAATTGTTACCAGCTTCTATGTATAATAACAAAGTATTTTGTTTGCATTGGGTTTATTTTAAATAAGTTTCATCTCTTTTTCTTGTGTCATACTAATAAGAAGAGAAAAATTTAATTTAGGGGAAATAAGAGTGTTTCCCTTAAAGTGTGTCACCTTTTAGAAGAAATCTTTCCATCCCACAAGTTCCTATGATTTCTCCATCACTAGTTGAGACAGGGCAAGCATGAAGCTTTGCACCCCAGGCTGACATTCTTTTGAGTCTAGGGCTAGAGCATACCTTCAAGATCAACCAACACCATCTTCTTTCACAGTGGAAGAAACAGTTCCTGAGAGAGAATGAGATTTGTCCATGGTCACACAGTGTTGTGGACATTATAACAAAGCCAGATCTAGAACCCTGGCAAGAACATGTGTCTCTCTTTTCTATGTGTTTATTCTGCTTATTCTTTGCGTTCAAAAATAAAATGGAAAAGAGCTCCACACACAGTGCCTTATATATAGAATACTCAGTAAGTGAATAATTAATGAATAGGTAAATTAACGAAAAAATGTTGAACATCAATAATAACTACTTTACAAAGAAAAAGAGGCTCTGGAAATAAGCATCAGCTCCTTTTTCTTACCTTAATAAGAAGAAAGAAAACACAGAGAAAGAGCTACCTTAAAAGTGGAGAGTGGGTGCCCAGGATTACCCTCAGAGAGGCAGCCAAAATGCCTCTGATGACAGAAATGCATGGACAGGCCCACATATATCCTTCCCTGAATTTAAATGGCCCAAAGAACTTGGAGGAAATATGAAAGTGTTTCTATATATTCCAGGTAAGGAGAGAGCTTGATTCAACCGTCACAAGGGAGTTCCTATAAGAAATTCATTGAAGCACCTCCAAAACCCAATGGGATATTGCTTCACTCAGTGAAAACCAAAGTGGCTAACACATGGCAAACTTCAGGTAGCAAAGGGAGGTTTAAATGCACCCTGGAGGACATAAAAGGAACAGAAAACATTTAGTCTTAAAAGTAGGGATGGTTTTAGAACCAAAGACAACATTTTCAGGATTTAGTAAGACGTACTAATAACAATACACAGGTTTCTCAAACGATGGATCTACATAAAATGCAGGGCTTGCTTTTCTTCTAGCATATTCAGACCAACTAAATTTTCCTCAGTTGCTTGGATTACTCTGTAAGGCATAGTCATTTCGTACAACTTTTCATGCAACTTGGTAAGCCACATCATTCACAAAATATGGCAGCTGCCCCAGTTGACAGAAAATTCCCTGTCATCCCCATGTCAAGGTGCTCCAGCACCACACTTCATATTCATCCATCCAGAGATACCTTTTCTGAAGATTTTAAATTGTCTTTTTTTTCCTTTTTAGAGGCAGGGTCTTGTTCTGTTGCCCAGGCTGGAACATAGTTCCACGATCACAGCTTTCTGCAGCCCCAGACTCCTAGGTTTACGTGATCCTCCTGCCTTCACATCTGGAGTAGCTAGGAGTGCATCATCATACCTGGCTATTTATTTTACTCTTTTTTGGAAGCTGGAAAAGCAAGGATATAAATTTTCCCCTCTAGCCCCCAGAACAAATGCAGCTTCGCTGATGCCTTAACTTTGGCCCAGTGAGACCCATTTCAGACTTCTGCAGAGCTGTAAGATCCTAAATTTGTGTTGTTTTAAGCGACTAAATTTGTGGTAATTTGTTATAGCAGCAATTGAAAACTACTGCATCATCTAATTGAAAAGAAACATTTGAGAATTCCTCATCAATTCATTCCTCACTCTCTTCCTTAAAGAGATGATTAAAAGATGGGAAAAGCCATCCCAGAGATTTCTAATATGGACTCTTCCACTAGACTCTTCCAGCAAAACCATGCCCCAGCGACCCACAAGAATGAGCACAAGAAACATGCCCACCTTCACTTTGGCCAGTGTGCATTTCACCAAGCTATACGTAATCATAGCAATCAATTCTAAATTATAGAGTGCTTTGCTCTGAAAATCAGCTCGCTGGCTTCCTTTTTAACTCCAGATTATAACAAATTCAAATACCTCTGTAGCACATGAAACAAAGACATTGCCTAATGTGTAATTTGGGAGGGAATTTAATGATACATCTGTCTGTTTTGACAAAGCACAGCCTTGAAGTATCTATTTAAAATAAAATCAGCAGATTGGCAACAATTAAAAATGAAAGCCTATAAAAAGTTTAGGGAAAAAAGCATTAAAGTCTAATAGCTCTTGGTGTATGTGCCAGCACTATAGTAAATATTTCCAGCACCAAATTTCTCTACTGAAATCTTGGCATTAGCTACTGCAAAAAATACCACCATTAAACACACATACAAAATCCATCTTTTATGAAAAATAGGCAGTGAGTCCATCTGGGATCCGGTAAGACTGAGAATGCCTAATACTTTAAGATATTTTATTGGATGTTGCTAAGCATTATCTTTCAAACCGGTAAGGTAGTAGCAATGCTATTACTTTGAATAAAGTGCCTTGAAGCCTTTCTGATACTACACTGTTATTCTACCTGAGCAATTTACTAAGAAATTTTGGAAGTTTGTGAGTTTAGGACATTTTAAATGATCTTGGAAATACGCTATATAGCCATAAAATGCATTTATATCTTTTCTCAAAAGCTTTAGAATAGTTACACTTCAAAACAATCTGCAATGACAAGAGACAGATATTACAAAATGAACTTCTAAGTCAAGTTAGTTATAAAATTGCAGGAATTGTCAGTGACTGAATGATACCTGTGAGAACTGTGGGGGCAAAAGTTACTTCCTATGCAGCAGTCCCAGCCCCAGCACCTACTCTGCCAGCCTCCGGGACATGAATTATATCCCAAGGACAGACCTCTGTTCCCTCCTGATGTTAATTTTTCTCTGCTCTATGGCTCTGATCATACTTTGCGTCTATTTAGATCTTCTGCTTCCTTTTCTCAAATTAACTTACTAAAGTTTGTGGGGGATTATATCTTATCTGGTGTCTACCTAGGGATATAAATTCTGTTGGCCAGGTGCAATGGCTCACACCTGTAATCCCAGAACTTAGGGAGGCTGTGATGGGCAGATCATGAGGTCAGGACATCAAGAACATCCTGGTCAACATGGTAAAACCCCATCTCTACTAAAAATATGAAAATTAGCTGGGTGTGGTTGTGCACACCTGTAATCCCAGCTACTTGGGAGGCTGAGGCAGGAGAATCAACCGAACCCAGGAGGTGGAGATTACAGTGAGCCGAGATCGGGCTACTGCACTCCAGCCTGGTGACAGAGTGAAACTCCGTCTCAAAAAAAAAATTATCTTGCTCAAGTTCCTTATGCTATGGCGAAGGCTTAGCCATGCTTAGTGGCTCTTCCAAGAATTGCAAATGGAGACTTCCTAAGAATTCTGTGGTTTTGTGGAACTAATTAACTGTGTAAGTGGCTAGAGATAATTTGTGGCATGGCATGGGACTGCAAATGTGGATATTTATTCTCTCTATTATCATAGCTACTTCCTAAGAATATAATTGTCCAGGCCTCTCCAAGAAGAAAGTAGAGGTAGAAGAGAAACTGATAAAGGAAATCATGTTTATTCATTTATTCAGTCAATATTTATTGTATACCTACTATGTTCCATGGCTTGTGCCAAGTATTGGAAATACAATGAAGGATAAGACAGACATGATCGTGGCCCTTTTCTTCATAGTTAAAATAAATGCTGGAGATCCAGCCATCATATATACATTCCAATATGTAGGGGGGATAAAAAAGTACATGTCTCTTCCCTTTAAGGGAGCAGTTGTCTACACTATCACTTAAATTCCATTGACCAAAATGGAATTTTCTTAGCTTTCTCGTAGGACAGTGTGAATATTATTACATATTTTAGCTGTGTGTTCTGTGCCCAGCTCAAAAATAGTATTCTTGTTTCTATGAAAGAAGTAATAGATCCTTGAATTCAACTAGAATACTCTGACACTGCATCTTTTCTTTTGCATTCAATAGCATGTAACCTAAGCATAGAAAATATTTTGTTTGTATGATAATCAAATGTGACAACAAAAAACAGCTTTGTAATCTATAAAGTGTCACATAAGTGTAGAGTATTATTACTGAAGATAAAAATCTATTAGCTGTTAATTTAGAAAATTGGTACTTTGGACACCCAGTGTCTGAAAAGTAGGAAAGGACCAGGATCAATTACATTATATATAGATCTCTTTTCCGCTAAACTAATAATTATTTCAATTTCAGATTTATTTGGTTGCTAATATTGTTATTCTTATTAACAGATTGTTTTTAAAATATTTAGTTAGTGTTTTCATGCAGATCATCTGTTCTCAGGGATTTCGGTCTAGAATACACCACATACATTTTTTAGTTGTTAAAATGAGTCAGGTATAAATTCATTCATTCACTCATCCAACATATGTCTACTGAATGCCTATGTTGTGGCAAGTACTGTTTTAGATCCCAGATGACAGACCATTCAATATTTTAAAAATTCTGTGATGGTTAATTTTAGGTGTCAACTTGAATAGATTAAGAAATACCTAGAGAAATGGTAAAGCATTAGTTCTGGGTGTCTTCTGGAGGGTGTTTCCAAGGGAAACTGGCATGAGAGTCAGTAGGCTGAGTGAAGAAGGTCTGCCTTCAGTGTGGGCAGGCAACATCCAACTGGCTGGGGGCCAGGATGAAACAAAGGCAGAGAAAAGGATTTCCTCTCACTCCTTGAGCTGCAACACACTCTTCTATTTCTGCCTTTGGACATCAGGTCCCCCAGCTCTTCAGCCTTGTGACTCCAGGACTTCCTATCCACAGTCCTAACTCCCTCTAACCAGGCTTTCAGGCCTTCAGCCTCAGACTGAGAATTACACCATTGGTTTCCCTGGTTCTAAAGCTTTTGAACTTGGACTGAGCCACTTTACCAGCATCCCAGGGTTTCCAGTTTGCATAAGGCCTGTTGGGGGACTTCTCCATCTCCACGATCGCATGAGCCAATTCCCTTAATAAATGCCTTTTCATGTATATATATGAGCTACATACATCTTACTGGTTCTGTCTTTCTAAAGAATGCTGACTAATACACATGCTTTTATATTTTAGTGGGAGAAGAGGGGAAAAAATAGAAATGATAATCTTTTCCTTGCTTTTCAATTTGTGTGTGTGATACGAAAACAGACGCAAAACCACTTAATGCCTCTTCTATAATAATAAAACAAGCATAGCAATAGTAAAAGTAAAGATGGTACCTAGGGACAAGCAAAGTTTGTAGGATTGAATGAACAAGTTGAACAAGTCACTACTTTATGGTAAGAACAGGAAAAACAGTATAACAAGAGAAAAAAAGTTGATAAATGTTAATTAAAGAAATAAGCTCCCCCACCCCACCCCACCCCATCCCATTCCCAACAAATGATAATAGTGCAGAATGTTTTGCTGGTGTGGGCATGACTTGGAATGAGAACAGATGGAAGGGCAATAGCTTTTATTGTTCTTTGATGTTCTAGCCAATTAAAAAGCTCATTGACTAAGTGAACAGAGGCAGGGCCACCCAATACAGAAAGGATATGTCATCACCAAGTTGGATTTGAATGGGAATTTATTTATCCATCCAGTCATTGTGCTACTAGGGCTAGAGATAAATAAATAGACATAATCCCTGTTCTCAAGTGGTTTCTAGTCTAGAAACATAGATATTAAATGAGAACAAATATGTATATATTTGTATATATGTATATATTTAGAGAATTTTAATATTGTTTATAAATATACCTTCATAAATTATGTACAGTTCTGTGAAAGAAAAGACAGCAATAAGGCATTATAACATGTGGTTCTTAGTTAAATTGGGGATGGAGGGTGGTCAGTGGAAACTTTCCTAAGAGATCTCTGAGCACAGTTAAGGATAAATAGATGTTGATGGGAGAAGAGTGGGTCACTTCTGGGAAAGCAATAAACATTAGAGGTTACTGCTGAGAAAATAGATTTTTGAGACCAAAGTCACTCAAAAACTCACAATGTGTCCATATTACAGATGATGCATTTGAATTATATATTGTAGAGCATTTTCCATTAGTTCTGTTTAATATGTCCCTAGCACTGGCGTGCTGGACCAGCTCATACAGACTCACCAGAACCTATTCTAAGTGTCCTTTCCAAAATCTGCATTCAGTGGCATCAAAATGGTAACATGAAATTGGCAATAGCAGGAGTATTTCCATTATGGAAATAATTGTAAAATTGGCAAATGTGACAAATCAGGGCCTTATATTCCCCCCATCCAGATAGCTCGTTGTAAAACATTTATGCCAGGATGGCCAAGTAAGGAACACCTGGAGAGAGGTGATAAAAAGCAATAATTCAATTAAATAATTCAATTAATAAGTTGATACAATATTTTTATATTTCCATAGTGGTTTAACGTCTTTATAGAGAAAGCACCAAGGTTATTTTGTGAGAAAAAAATATGATAATCAGACATTCAATTTGCTCTATCTATAGTAAATTGATTAATAAAAATGATTCTAGAACATACCCAAGTCTGATAATATCACTTCTAAAGAGAAAGTTGGTAATTTTTGAAAATGACAATGTGTTTTATTGATTCATGCTGCGTTTTATCTATTCAACTCGAATCACTCAAAAACTATTTTCTAATTACTAATTATTGTGTCTGGTTCTGTGAAGAAAATACCAAAGGAAATAATAATCCCAGGATGCAGAGTTTTCAATTGCAATGGAACGAAAATTTAAAATAAAAATATATTTAAATGTTAGAAGGTCACACTTGTGAAGGAATAGCTCAAATATTATGAAATATAAGCTAGAACTGAGGACAGATAAAAGTCATGAGGGAAGGATAACCTCCCTGAGAACTTAAATTAAGCTATGTCATCAAAGATGTGTGGAATTTCATTTTATTATTATAAAAACAATATTACATATTGCTGGTAGAAATGTAAAATGTTGCAGCTATTCTGGAAGAGACTATGGAAGCTTCTTACAAAACTAAATGTGTGCTTACCATAAAACCTAGCAATTGTATCTTTGGGCATTTGTTACTGAGAAATGAAAATTTATGTTTACCCACATATCTGTACACAATTATTTGTAGCAGCTTTATTCATAATAGTCCAAATCTGGAAATGAACCATAGTTTGTTTAATCATTTACCCTTCAATGGAGTGAATGATTAAACAAACTGTAGATCTATACCAAGGAATACAAGTCGGTTAGATCTCAAGGGAATCATGCTGAATTTAAAAAGCCAGTATCAAAATATTACATATTATATGATTCCATTTATATTGCATTCGCAAAATGGCCAAAGTATAGAGATAGGGAACAGGTTAGTGGTTGTCAGGGGTTGGAGACTGGGGAAAAGGAGGGAAGTAGCTGCAGCTATAGAAGGGTAGCCTGAGGAATCCATATGAAGAACTGTTTTGTGTTTGACTGTGGTGGTGATCACTGGAATCTATACATGTGATAAAACTGTATCAAACTAAATACATAAACACACAAATGAGTACAAGTAAAACTGGTGAAATCTGAAGTAGTTTCATGAATTGTATCAATGCCAATTTTTTGTTTGTGATATTGTACTATAGTTTTTCAAGATATTACTACTGGGGTAAACTGCATAAAGGATATACCTTCTGTCTTGTTTCCTCCAACTGCTTGTGAATCTATAGTTATCTCAAAATAAAATGCTTATTAGAATACCATAACATAATAGTAAATAGAAAAGAGAAAATAATTTTTATAATGCCATCACACTATTAAAACAATATAGCCATTCCTTTTAGACTGATGATAGTAGTCGGATAAACACAAAGATTGAGAGGGAGATTATTAGAATATCCAAATAATAATGTATCATTTTAATAAGACAAAAAATTTCAGTCTTATTTATTATCTACAAGAGAAGAAAATAGTGCAGAGCTACAGTACAGTAATGCAGTTCTGTACTATTTGTCATAGCCCACCTTTGATCCGGCTGCCATACTACCTGCATGGACTTTCTTATTTGTCCTATCCCACCTTTGATCAGCATGCCATACTACCTGCATCATCCTTGGCTCTCCTAAGAGATATGATTTCAAGATTCATAGCTAGAACATCTGGTTACCATTTAGAGCAGAATGCTATACAAACTGATAGCTTCCTTCCCTACCTCCTGTTAATTTTAAAATATACATTGACAATCAATACCTCTATAGTCGAGTGAATCCCAAAGTCTTGGCCTGCTGTCATGTTGTAATGTAAAATTTCAGGCACAAAATGGGAGTGAGCCATGGTTTTTTTCAAATAAGGTACAAACCTATGCATTAGTCTGTTTAGTTGTAAATCAGAATCATGGGAATTGGATTTTTATATACAATACTCCCCTCCATCCTCTCTCCGCCACACATTCAAAACATATGCATGTTTTATGTTCTTCTTATAAATGAATATAGGAAATTATATAAAACTTACTGATAAAACCAAGCCATAAATTTGACATTTGAATGCCTTCTCCTGTGTAGCCCCAGGTAACATCCGAAAGACACAATTTAATTTTAGACCTACAGTGAAAAGTTTATGACTGTGTTATTCAAACAAACACATGTTGCTGTGAAATACCACCCTCGCCAGGCCATCTGTTTATCTGGGCAATTTCATTTAGTACAGAGATCTGACAGATAAATCAGCTGCTTTTTGGAATACTAGGAGACTGCAGAGAAGCCCAAAGTCTATAATTCAGCTTCGGCTCATCATTGGCCCAGTAAGAAGTTATAATCAGAGTCAGTGGCAAGTGGCTGATTTGAAACAGCAGGCACTGATTTCTGAAATCTCTATAGAAGATCAAGTTCAAGAAGACATGAAAGTCATATGTGTGTCTCTGATGCTTGTGTGACCCAACTAGGTATTATGTTGAGAATGTTAATTATATTGTTTGTCCTTTCAGTTATTTTTTATGTGATTGTTTTCAAAATATGTTTATGGTCTTAGGGTAAAAGAAAGTAGTTAAGGTTAACTGACCATTATTGTGTTATTTAGTGACGATCTCACAGCTACATTTAACAAATATATCTTTGGAAAGCAAAATAAATTCAGGTGTTATTCATTTGCATTTTTTAGTGTAAAATAGTGAAAGGAATACACATTTGAGATCAAATAGAGACATATTCAAATATCTACTCTCTTTCTTGACTAGTTGTGTAGCCGTGGGCAAGTTACTTTACCTCTTTGAACATCATCTCTCTGAATCTGTTTCCTCACTTGTAAAATAGCAGTAAGGAAAACTACCACTCAAGGTTTCATGAGAAGTGACTCAAATGTGCACTCAGTAGGTGCTCAATGAATGCTCACTGAAGTGTTTTCATTGAGATTTACTTGAGTAACAGAATTTTTTGTAATGTTGTAAGAATTGGCCTAATTGACTGACATACCATAGGTGCTCAATAAATGCTTATTCTAGCCATTTACTGAGATTTTTTGTAGGGGGATAACAGAGTGGAATCATTGAACAGGAACTACCATTCAATTCAAGATGTGTATGTATACTAGTTAAGAGTGTAGATCCTGAAGCAAGACTGCTAAACTGTAAATACCAGCTCTGCAACCTTTTATTTATAGGCCTGGACAAGTTATTTTATCTCTCTATTTATCAGTCTCCTCATCTGTAAAGTCTGGATAATAATATCCTACCTACTCATAATAATTAAGTGACTTAATATAAACACCACAGTAAAGCACTCAGGACAATCGTAGGTCTGTAGCAAACACTGGGTAAGTATTAATTCTCAGTATCATTATTACTGTGTATTGTTTAAAATGTTTATTTCATGGCTCATATCTATCACCAGTCAATTATTTTCAAAGACCTTATTTTGTTTCATTTCCTATCAATCATTTAATAAAACTATTTTTTCTACTGATTTATATTTTTTAATGCTTGGGTAATTCTAGCTCTCTTTGTTCCTTTCCTGCTTCATCAAATCTTCCTGGGTGATTACATTTCAAACGAGGGAATCAATGACCTTTATGAATCTCTCAGGAAGCAGAGCAGGCTCTAAGATTCTATTGAATGTCTGATTTTTTTTTTTTTTTCTGGTAAGCCTTAAAGCTTAATGTTCTCTAGGGCTCCTTCCTGCATTAAAATTCTGTCAGGAAATTCTTTTCTACTCTTGGAGATGATTAGGGAGAAGGAAACAAGTTTATCTAAATCTCCATGGGAAATAAATGATTAAAATGGAACTAAGACATCATTACTCCCTCCTCTTCTTTAATGGTGACTCCATTAATATACTTCAAGGCCATTCGGTCACAATGGATTTAAAAAAGAAAAACTTATTTGGCGTTCCATTTTATAAAACAGCATATTTAATGGTGCTAAATAAGAACTTCTAAAGCCTAGCATGACAGCAGTGTTCTCCTTTGCGGTGAAAAAGGTGGCACTGCTGTTCTCCGGCAGCAGGACAAGTATTTACCCTGGGGATAGATTTGTACTTTTCCTGAACACTCTCTGTCTCACTTTGGTTGTCTCAGGCTAGGTACATGGGCTTTCTCCATAGCCAGGGCACCAGGCACATCTGCCAGCCTACACCATCATCAAGCCTCTGAGTTGGCTGCGACAGTCTGTGCTTTATCGACCAGTTCAAAAAAATTATAAGCCAAAGGGAATGGGGGGACAGCTCATCTCAGTACTCCTGGCTGAGAACGTCTTTATCTTCTAAAGTAAGGGACCAAGAAAAGAAACTATCTTTAAAAGAACATCCTGAAACTTTTTCTTGCCTAAGAAAAATTCCTGAGTTCTCATCATCTTTCAGATCCTGAGTCACATCATATCCATGAAATATTTGACTCTTCCTGGAGTTCAGGAAAGAACAGTTCATACTTCAAAGATTAAGATCTTAGAGATAAAGGTGACCTTATACAGAAGAGGGGGTACTTAGCCACCCAGTGTGGTTCAAGAGGCTCTGGGAAGCACCCTGAAGTTTCTCCCTTCCTGCCTTCTCCCCCATTAGAATTGACTATTTAGATATTTGCTGCAAGTAATTTGTAATTTGAGATAAATCGTCTTTAGTTGACCTTTGAAAAAAATGAAACTGCCACTGATAAATAGGAGAGGACAGATCTAATTTTTAAAAAATGCTCACCAACTATATAGAATGTTTTAAAACCTTAGAAGTGAACACACTAAAGCTCCTTTAGGAGTACGGTTGGAGATGGCTGAAAGCTGCCAGCCTGCTAGTCCATAGGTGGTAAAGTAATTATGCACAAAGCTATCCAGGAGCAAGGGCATCAGAGGGAAGAACTGCTGCCAAATTTACGTTGGAGTAATTCAGCCTGGGTTGGAAGGGAATCCCAGGCAAGACCTCATGGATTCTCCAGGGCTTTCTCAGGACAGTCAGCCATAAGTACAGTGCTATAAGAAACAGATGTGCTGGGACAGTTTGATTTCATGCTTTTTTTTCCTCTTTTAACTCAAAAGAAGCATTTTACTAAATATAACTAAATATGATCTAATTTGTATATTTCAAAGACTTTTCCAAGGCAAATTGAGGAAAAGTATCCTTATTCCACATGTTCTGGTTTGAGGTTAGGAAAATACAGCTTTTATAGTAAAGAATGCATAATTCAGAGCTGAGTTACTCAGTTCCAGGGAAAGAGGACCGATGTTGGGCTACAAGCTGAGGCAAGTGTGGGAGTCCTGGGAGTACAGGATGCCTCACCCAACTAGAATGTGGGAGAGAGACAGGGAGCTTAAAGCTTGCCTGCAAGGCCTTCCAACTGGAGCAGGTCAGCTGCAACAGGGAGGAAGGGAGGATCCTGGAGCAGTGTTTTACACTATAGCTGCACTGTGGCTCAAAACACCAAACCACATGTGGACACAACCCTTAAGGCATCAGAGGTTTGTCTCCTTTCTTGCTTAAGGACATGACTCCTCCATCCAACTATTCATTCTCTTACTCTTTACACAAAAGACTCCAGGACAGCTTTTCTAGGATTTTACTTAAAGTTTGTTTCAGGGAAAATGAAATAACTTTAAAATAGAAGACACCTTTTGCTCTTGAAGTTTAAAATTACTTTCTGTCTTCCTGTGTATGTCTTGAGTTTATTTGCACTTCTTTTAGTGAGAAGCTCCACAGTTTATGCCAACATTTTCATATCCAGAGAGGGAAGAGCTGATATAGTGAGCCTACTCTGCATACTTTTCTCTGGAACTTCAGCAAGAATCATGAGGTCATGATGGTCAAAGTTAGCTGTTCAGTTTAAGTTCTAGAAATCTTACTGAATGGGTGTGTTAGTCTGTTCTCACACTACTATAAGGACATACCTGAGACTGGGTAATTTACAAAGAGGCTTAATTGACTCACTTTTCTGCATGGCTAGGGAAGCCTCAGGAAACTTAGAATCATGGCAGAAGGGGAAGCAAACATGTCCTGCTTCAATGATGGCAGGAAGGAGAAGTGCTGAGCAAAAGTGGGGAACCCCCTTTAAAGCCATCAGATCTTGTGAGAATTCACTATCACAAGAACAGCAGCATGGGGTAACCACCCCTATGACGTAATTACTCCCACTGGATCCCTCTCATGATATGTGGGGATTATGGGATCTATAATTCAGGATGAGATTTGGGTGGGGACACAGCCAAACTGTATCATTGTGTTCATCTCAACAAAGGAAATTTTATGCCACTATGATTGTCATACTGAATCCCTTGATAGTTTCCCTTGGATATAAAAAAAAAATAAGAGTTACATACATAAGCTAAGAAACTAAAAGGTTGTAATTTCTCAAGCAATGTAATAAGAAAACTCACTGGGAGATGAATATTACTATTTTACTTGACTGTTTCTCTTATCAGCTGTTGGAGGATCTGTGACTCAACAGCTCCCGTAGCTAAAAATGCTTACATTGAATATAAAGTCTAACTACCTATGTGTTTTTTATTCTATTTTTGTGGTTATAAAAGTAATACATGCTTATTATAGAAAATCTGAGAAAACAGAAACATAAAAATAAAATAAAAATCTATTCTAGCCCAATAGAGGAGTGCTGTTAACATTTTAATGTAGTTACTTCAGCCTTATAGAATATACACATACACAAACACATGAACACACTGTACCACTGTAACCAATGTCACAGAATATAGCATTTTGAATTTTTCTGTTTTCACTTATTATTAACATTTCCCATGCTTTAAAATATTATTTGAAAACATTTCAATGGCTGCATAATGTTCCACAGTATAAATGTATATATTATATATTAACTTTTTTCTATTGAGTTTTTGCATTGTTTCTCGATATTTACTATTTTAAATAATAATTGAATAAACATTTGATACATGAATCTTGGATTGTTTTACTATATTTTTAGGGTAGGTTGTTAAGTGGGAAATTATTGGGTCAGAGTGTATGGGCTTTTTAGAAAGACGTATTAGTTTATAATCCTAGAAGCAGCGTATGAGAGTTTTTATTATCTCATTTTCAATACTGAATATAATTTAAAAATTTTTTATTACTACAAGGAGTGAAAAATGGACATTTCATTATTTTTTAAAGCTTTCTATTTTTAAAGAGATTTTCTTTTCATAGAGAAAAGAGTATAGTTGAGTGTATAGCATATTCTCTTCAAACCACGTATAATAGGCCTACCCATAGGGCTTCCCTTAAATATCACAAATTGAACCATTTGGTAGTGGCTATGATACTCTTAGTGCAAAGCACACCCTCAGAGTTTCAAGAGAAACCTACCAGACTCTGAGGGTATGCTTTGCGAAATCAACACATCAGAGCATCAGCTGCAAAAAAAGAGAGGAAATAGGGGCAATTCTCAAGCCTGGGCATCACCATGGAAAGGACAGGCTGTAGTCAGAACTGCTGCTCCAGAATGAGGACTTTGGACACTGGGAAAGAAGATGCTGGAAGATAGAAAATAGTCTTAGAGGATGTGGAAGGAATGGAAACAAACACTGTTTAGTAGATCATTTTGCTGAAGATGTTCCTATTGAGAAGAAAACTTACGAAGTTTGTTGAAGTAGGCAGAAATCATCAAACACTCACATAGCAGTGGGTGTCAGAGTAAGGTGCTTCCTGGAAATGAAACAGGTCAGACCTACTCATCCGGTGAGCCAGCCTCCTGTCAAGCAGCAGATGGTAGAAAGATGTCCATTGAGGAAGGCACATTATGCCATCTGGAGGATAAGGTGGTGGCTCTTACCCAAGCAGACAGCACTTAGCAGGGAGGAGTATCTTCAGTGATCACTGATGGGTGTATATGACCCTAACAGGGCATGGAGAGCTAAATACACTGTCTGCCCAAATATGAGTCTAGGTCAGGGTGTTTCAACATGCAAAAGCAGACTCTGAGCCCTTATCTGTAGCCCACAAGAAGGACCAGCAAGGGTAAGGGGGACATTGGATAACTTGAAGATTTAGACAAGTTATCAGGTCAAGCCCTTGGGTCTGGGACGTCCAAACAGTAGGCTAGGTACTAGGGTTCATGTCAAGTTACAGGCTGGCTGAGGATATCCTCAAGACCTGTGACATTCACTCAACACATTCTACCACCAAGGCCTGAGATTGGGCCCAGAGCCTACCAACAGGTGAGGGATGAGAGGTCTCAGCTATGGCACCTGAGAAGACTGATATAGCAAGACTTAGGACTGAGAAAATTGAATTGGCAGGAAGCCAGGAATGTCATCAGAGAAAATAAGGAAGCTGCTCTCAAGGACACCCCAGATGAACCTCAGAATGTCGCATTTCATTGTCACCATTCAAGCTCATGAAGAACTGGAAACTTCAAATGATACATTACATTTATGAGTTAAAAAAATAGGTATTAGAAGAGCTCTAGGAGGGATTGAGCAAAAAGTGCAACTATTTAGTAGACAAAGAGGAATAAAATGAGCAGCTAAAAAGAAGTGTGTATTAATACTAGCAAGGGGGATTAAAAGCACGAGGAGGATTTGTAGGAACACATTTTTTTTTAAGTCTGCTTGTAAATCAAGAGCATGAGATTAATGATGACTTTAAAATGGCTAAGGTAGTGAGCTGATTTCCTTAACCTGTCTTTAATAAGAGAAATGGAACCAAGCAGCCGTTTCAATTAGGTGGTAGAGTTTGCAAAAATGTCCACAGCTGGTAAGGAAATCTGGAGCCTGTAGAAATATGCAGCTCAGCAGGTCTTGATGAGATTCATCCTAGAAAGTGATGCCTGCAAATAACTCACACAAAGCAGAAAAGGGGTAGGTAGAGTGGGAGTGAGCAGGAAGAATGGGGAAGGAATGAGAAAGGCAGCCAGCTATTTGGCACCTAGAGGAGATAAGTATTATGTATGTGAAATCTGTGAGATATCTTTACAGTCCTAGAAAGCAGGCATTAAGGTGTGTTACAATCCCAGGAAATACTCATTAGCAGAAATAATTAAGAACACAAGGAATTGTAGGTGGCAGTTAGCATCACCGTGTTTTTCCACGTGTCTTTAATATATTCAATAGGTTGCCAGGTCACTGTGAGAAAGCTTAGTTTTGAACAGCGTATGTTAGATTTTGTTCTGTCTAGCAGACTCTTGCCAAACACATACTACCTGTCTCATCTGTGTTGGGAGGGAGAAAGAATGCAAAAGCATATATCCAGTCCCTGCCTTTGTGAGCTTATGAACGCATGGAAGCACTAAATAGTAAATCAGCCAATAGTGCAAAATGATGTAAGCCAAACAGTAAGTCCTGTGAGCCTGCACCTCACAGTGAACATGTGAGGTGCAGGTTCACAGGGCCAAGCCAAAGAACGGAGGTGCTCACATTGGCTTTCAATATTAGGGAAGATACTGAGCAGGTGGCACTTGAAACAGGCTTTCAGGATAGAAAGATCTAGGCAAAAAAGAGAGGGTGGGCTTTTCTTGCAGAGGTTAGATTAGCAGGTAGTATGTATGGGGGTGGAAGAATAAAATAAATGGACTGGAATAGAGAGCTCATGCCGGGAAGTTGGCGGGGGGTGGAACCAAGTAGAAAGGAAGACTGTCAAGGTGCAAAAAACAGTACTAGAAAAAACAACAGAACGTGATTTGGTCAGCAAAGAGTTACTCTGGTGTTCTGGAGTAGAAAGAACCTTAGAAAAGTGGATTTTTAGGAAGACCAGTTCAGCCCTGGGGAGGCAGAAAGGATTAGAGCATGAACTGTTAGGAAGGTGTGCCTTCCAAGTAAACTCTTACCTTTTCCTGCAGCCAGTGTGATCCAAGTTGCCACAGTCTCAGCTCACTCCTTGAACTGGTCTCTTAACTGGACTTCCTGCTGCCGTCACTTCCGCCTTTGGTCAATTTCAACAGGGCAGCCAGAGTGATCTTGTTAAAGTTAAGTAGATTGCCCCTCTGTTAAAAACCCTCCAATGGCTCCTCTCGCACTGAAGGAGAAACCCACAAAGGTGTACCTAATCCAGCCCCTACCCTCCATTCCTTCTCAGACCTCATCTTCTGCTATTTGTCCCCTCAGTCCTTGCCATTCTTCAAATATGATGGGCATAGCCCTGCTGTAGTACTTTTGCACTTGCTGTTCTGCTCAGATAATTCATAATTCTTCCCTTGAATGCATGACTCCTCGCCCTCTATCAGGTCTTCACTTAAAGACCAACTTGTCAGTGAGGCCTGCCCTGGCTCTCCCATCTAAAACTGTTTCCCCTTCCCTTCTTTATTTTTTGCAGTTACCACTCTCTAGCATACTCCCATGAGTTTACAAACTCCATAATCCACGGAATGACATATTCAGGTTGTTACTAACATACAATGCTTTTTTATTAAACTGTTCACTGTCTCTTCCCTCCACTGCCCCGATGAGGCAGAGATTTTTGTTTGTTTTGTTCTTTGCCATATTCTCAGCATCTAGACAAGAACCCTGCAGGCACTCAATCACATTTATTGAATTGATGGATGAATGAAGGAAGGAAAATCACAGTAAGGTGAGAATGGTTGCAGATATAAAGTGGATGAGAGCTGTAAGAATCGAGGCAAGGGAGATAACTACAGAGAGACTGCATAAAGATGCCAGAGCCTTTGAATGACTGCAGGAAGAATTAAGAAAATGCATGTCCCTTCAGGAGAAGCACTACTGTTACTCAACTTGTCTGAATGATGGGCTGATAAGGCCAGACTTTTATGACGGGGAAATCATCTCTGAAGCATGATAAACATCTGAATGAGACCCATTAAGTGACTTGCTAAATGAGTAAATCTCAACTTTTTCTTTTCTTTTCTTTTCTTTTTTTTTTTGAGACGGAGTTTCGCTCTTGTTACCCAGGCTGGAGTGCAATGGCGCGATCTCGGCTTACCGCAACCTCCGCCTCCTGGGTTCAGGCAATTCTCCTGCCTCAG
>NW_016107516.1:2681353-2683340 GCF_001604975.1 Cebus imitator
TAGAGACGGGGTTTCACCATGTTGACCAGGATGGTCTCGATCTCTTGACCTCGTGATCCACCCGCCTCGGCCTCCCAAAGTGCTGGGATTACAGGCGTGAGCCACCGCGCCCGGCCTTAACTTTTTCTTTCCAGGATATTTCTAATGAGGTTTTGAAACATGTACCTTCCCTCATGCTATGCTTAATTCTGCTTGATATCACTGCACAAGAACCCATTTTAATACTAGTTAGAATTCTAAAATCAATATTAGTATGTTCTAGTCACTTTGAGAGCTCATTTTTAAGGTAGTATTTTGAGGTTTTTTATTACAAGCACTGCAACTCATTGTTTTATAATTAGAAATGTCAATGAACCTCACATATGTGGAAGTTGAAAATAAGAAATAAAACATATATGAGTTGAGTAATATGAAGGTAAGGAAAATGAATGTGAGAATGACAAATATTGAGAATAAAACCAAGAATGTATGGGGCCAATTTTTTTTTTCCTAGAGGGCTGTTACAAATAATCACTTGTGGGACTGCAATTGAGGTTAGATCAATGCAAGAAAAAGCAAATGGTTTGGGGGCGGGGGAAAATGTGGGCCTGTTCATGCTCTGAGTTGGACAGGAGAGGACCTGGGGGGAGGCTTTGCATCCAATGCTTAACATACTCTCGGCATTTTCTGTCAATATATGGTCCAGATGGCCTAAAGACAGACTGGGAGGCTTAGAGGACCTGACTAAGAGAGGATGTAGGGATGGAGGCACTGACATGATGGCGTCCTTTACATATGTGAAGCAGTGTTTTAATCAGTCCATAAACTTAGGTGTGCAGGAAACTTCACATCTCCTTATTTTCTCCTACGAAACTTCTTCTAAATCCTTGACGCCATACAACAAAGTGAGCTGGAAATCCAAAGCTATTCTAGCAGCAATGTTCTTATGTTTACCTTTTCTATTTCAGGATTGTGCCAGAGTCCTGGGATCCCACATAGCATGGTGGTAGGGTGGCAATTGGAAATTACTGCTCAGACGCCTGTGTGTCAGCCCATGTGTCTTTTTGGGTCAACCACTGTGTAGTTTCTTGGCCTGGACTAGGACACAGGACAGCCCAGCCTTTTGTATTTACTCAGTAACCACTCCCTCTGGGGCTCTACTGCATACACAGGGAAATAGGGAAATATGAGACAACATGCTTGCTTTCTTGTGATACCTTTTATTTAGAGAGAAATTGTTTTCTCTTCAAACTCCATTTTCAGAACAATGGCTTTAAGATTCGGGGAGAAAATCAAGAAAGGAATGGGACAAATATCTTCTAAGATGAGGAAACATAAAATGGGGGAAATATAGGGAGAAAAGTTAATAAATTCAGTGTCATTTTGTCATTTATAGAACCTTCCTATCCTGTAAACAAATTAATAGTAGCCCAACAGAATGAAAGCAGCTCCAGCCTCCTTGAATCCTTTCCTGGTGTGGTAGACATGGAAATGCACTGGCCACATCCCCCTTCAAGGAGAGACTTGTTGCCCCAGCTATCAGCCCTTCCTGTGGTAGCTCACATCCAGACTGAGGGAGGTAGGTGTATAAAAGTCTGGCTATTTCAGCCCAATGTGGAACAACTCAGATGGGCCATACTCTGCTCCAGAACTCGTTGCTGGGGTAGATCAGGGTCTTGCGAACCTGCACCCATTCTTCTGTCTCTCTGTCTAATCTTGCTTACTGACCCTGCCTTCCACAATTGTTCATCTGTAGAAAAATACCCTTTGTGCCACACTCCATTTCCACATCTGCTTCCTGAGAACCCAACCTACAAACATTTGTTTAAGAGTATCCCTGGAAAACAGCTAAAAAGATGACCAGGCACAGTGGCTTACACCTGTAATCCCAGCACTTTAGGAGGCCCAAGCAGGCGGATCACGAGGTCAGGAGATGGAGACCATCCTGGCTAACACGGTAAAACCTTGTCTCTACTAAAAATACAAAAATTAGCCAGGTGTGGTGGCG
>NW_016107516.1:2683545-2692781 GCF_001604975.1 Cebus imitator
AAAAAAAAACAAACCCCAAAAGATGTGATTTTGGAGCCAAATCCCCACCCACCTGACAGACAATAAGGACTGAATTGGTTATAGGGAAAATACAGCCATCACTTTACACAAATTGATGGTCCAGTGGTGGTCAAATGGCATAGTATGGCCACAGAAGAGAATGCACTAGCAGGTGAGATTTATCAGGTGTTTGAGAAGTGAGGGGAAATAGTAACTCTAAGGACAACGGGATTACATGAGTATTGCTGAGAGCCATTGATAGCCTAGATAACAAAAAGATGCAGGCAATAGGCAACTGAGAACTGAATGTGTAAGCCATGAGATTTCCCTGGTAGTTTTCAGAGAGATGTTCATATCCTACAGCAGGAGGGCAGAGGAGCTGAGGATCGAGCTCAGAGCTAAATATAGTGCTGATTTCCAGATACACTTAAATACCCAACTAGGGCAGAACAGTTATTTCAACGTGGTTGGGGAAAAACAGGACCCTGACACTTGAGTTGGGAACATCTGGGAAGAGTCCCTGAATATGTGGAATCCCCAGAATCCTAAGGTGACCAACTCTCTTGGTTTGCCAGTGACTCGGGAGTTTCCTGTGATGTGGGGCTTTCAGTGCTAAAACCAGGACAGTACTGGGCAAACTGGGGCTGCTGTCACTCTACAACTCCTCTGAATCCTCTGAGCCTACCGAAGCGGCCTATCCTCCCTGCTTAAAGCGAGCACTTCTCTCTTGCTTGAAACTAATGCTGTCTCTTTCCCTCAAGACAGCACATACCACCCCCCACCACAATCTCTCCCTCTACCTCTCCTCCTGCCCATTAGATGTATAAGTAGGATTAATTCATAATCAGCCCAGGACATGCTGAGCTCAATAATGGAAAAAAGGCACTCTATTCCAAAGAAGCTGCAAATCCTAGCCAATATATGCTGGCAGATACCAGGGCAGTACCAATGGGACTAGATTTTGAGGCTGCTTGACCAAGAGGAGTTGGGACGTAAGATAGGAGAAGGAAAAGTTTATTGATTTCGGAATACTCTCCAGGGACACAGGATTTACACCTTGGCAAGGCCCCCAGGAAATGGTGTCACCTTGCTACGAGGATGGCTCCTAGCAGCATGGAAAAGGCAGTGGCCCATACTAAGCAAAGATGGAATGCCAGAATTTCCCTGGCAGATGGAAGAATGGCTTAAAAGTGTCAGGGAAGTGGACATGTTAGACTGAAAGTACTATATATATATTTATGCAAGGACCAAACACTCTCCAAAAGACTGTGTTTCACAGAAAGGCACAGGGGACACAACATTTACTAAGGCCATGAGGAAGGCCACACAGGTGAGGGGGTTCAGCCTCACTAAAATGTTAAGCAATGAGGAAAGGACCTCAAATGGTGAGAACAGTAGTGATGATAGGACCCCAATACAAGAGGCCAGGTAATGATGTGTAACTGCCTGAAGCAAGGCAGGTGGATACAATTATCCTAATGAGTGGTAAGGTTGGAGTGGCAGCAAAGGTGGCCCTATGTGCAGTTATGGAGATGATTACAGTGATCCCTGGACCAGCAGCATCAGCATCACCTGGGAACTACTTAGAAATGCGAATTTTCAGGATCCTCCCAAGGCCAAGGCCTATGGAATCAGAAGCTCTCAGGCTAGGACCCAGCAATCTGCGGTTTAACAAGCTCTCCAGCTTATTCTAATGCAAGCTAGTTTGAGAACCACTGAGTTAATAGAACATAGCCTCTCAAGGATTAAAAACATAGACAGGCAACAGGAGAATTGGCCATTTTGCACCATCAGAAGAAATTGAGAGATGATTAATAAGCAAGCTGGAAACTGATAATTAAAAAGTCAAAAGTTTTTGCCATTTCTGAACTTGAGACAGTTTTCAGACCTATAACTTACTGAATGACCACAGGTCTGCATGATGAAGAACCTTGCAGAACCACAGCAAGTATTCATGACAAGAATTTCCCCAGTTTTTGTCTAAAAAAACACATGGGTATTTATTTAGGCAACTGTACACTGAGGACACCAGGCATTTCAAGGACTCTTGAGTCCAAGCTGACATTGATAGCTGGAGTCCCTAAGTGTCACTACGCCCTCCCTTCATTAGAATGGGCACATACAGGGAGCTGCAGACCCACTTGATGGTCACTTCCCCAGTCAAAGGTATAGACACACTTCATAGTTGGCACAATACCCGTATTAGGTCTTTGGCCTGTGATTAAGAATTAATATAATGAGGAAGTCCAAATATAAGTCCCTAAAACTGCCTCCCTGCTGAGTCAAAGACTAGATATATAATATTGCCACCCAGGAGAGATGGCAGAAATTGTGCTACACCTAAGCGTTTAAAGGATGATAGTCTCTATCATATTTTCATCAAATTTACCAGTCCAGTTCTTGAAGAAACTAGATAGAACCTGGAGGATGACAGTAGACTCCCACGAACTCAAAGTAGTATCCCCAATTATATCCATTGTGCTAAATGTGGTATCTTCATTAAAGCAGATTAATAAGGTATACATGGCCACTGATTTAGCAAGTGTTATTTTGTATTCTGATTTAAAAAACAGAGTATCAAGAGATCAAGACCATCCTGGTCAACATGGTGAAACCCTATCTCTACTAAAAATACAAAAATTAGCTGGGCGTGGTGGTGTGTGCCTGCAGTCCCAGCTACTTGGGAGGCTGAGGCAGGACAATTGCTTGAGCCCAGGAAGGCAGAGGTTGCAGTGAGCTGAGACTGCACCATTGCACTCCAGCCTAGCAATAGAGCGGGACTCCATCTCAGGGAAAAAAAAATCAGAGTTCACATCCATGTGGAATGGGTGACAATACACCTCCACAGTTTTGACTCAGGACTATATCAACCCCACTGCCTGTTTCATAATGTAGTCAAGAGAAACCCAGAATCATTGAACATCCCAGGGAATACCTCATTGATCCACCAAGAGTGGGCTGGGCTTAGAATTGGCATGACACATGTATTCCAGGCAGTGGGAGACAAGGATTCCAGAGCCTGAAATGTCGGTAAAATATTCAGTAATCCAGTGATCAGAGGTAGCTAGAATATTTCCTCTAAAGTTTAAAATAAATAATTGCCTCTTGCACCTTCCAGCATAAAAAAGTAAGTTAAAACAAAGCAAGTACAAGGCGAGGGAGGCCTCTTCAGGTCCTCAAGGCAGCATATTTCACACCTGGGAATACTGCTTCCAAAACAAACTGCAGGAGAAAACAAGATTGCCTGAAAACACAGCAATACCACAGGCCGCTCCTTCACATTACATGAAATCAAAAGTAGTGATGCTTTGGATTATGGTATAGGGCACAGACCCTGGGTGTTGAACCCAGCACGGTGACAATCACTCTGACATGCTCCAGTGTTTAGAGGGATAACAAGGCTGACTTTGGAGAGCAGGACTATGCCAGGAAATCCAGGACATTTGGCTGAATCACAGCAGGGCACATCTGTTCTAGAATGTCCTTGCATTTTAGAAAACGCTTTGCTTTTTCTTTAGCCAAGAGAAGAACATGATAGTTTGCAGATAAAATCACAAATTGTTCAAGTCCCTTTGCCCTGCATATTCCTATTTGGGAAATTTCAAATTTGGGAAATCAGTAATTGTAAGTTCTGATGAAATGATCAGCATGTCTCTCGACAATAAATAGTTCTAGCTCTTCTACACTGAACAAGGTAACGTAACTAATACTTTTGCCCCATAAAGCTGATTCTTTCTTTGCTTTAATTTAAATGGAAAAAATATAGGTCAAAGCATCAATCCTTCACTGAACTTTTGGCTTTAACAACAGTAGAAAGGGAAATATTTAGAAAAGATTGTGGGAGCCCCAAGAGATTGTGGATAAAAAGGATTGGTTATTCTTAAATATAGTACAAGAATCCCCATTTGGAAACATATTAGACAAGAATTTCAAAAGGGTATTTATTTTTTAGAGACAGGGTCTCACTCTGTCACCCAGGCTGGGAGGCAGTGGAGAAATCAAAGCTCACTACAGCCTTGACTCCTGGGCTTAAGTGATCCTCCTTAGTAGCTAGGACTACAGGTACATGCCCCCGTATCTGGCTAATGTTTCTTTTTCAAGAGATGGGATCTCACTATATTGCCCAGGCACACCCTGACCTCAAGTGATCCTCCGAGTAGTTAGGACTACAGGTACCTACCTCCATACCTGGCCAATTTTTTCTTTCTTCTTTTTTTTTAGAGATAGGGTCTCACTATATTACCCAGGTACGCCTTTAACTTTGGACTCAAGCGATCCTCCTGCCTTGGCCTCCGAAAGTGCTGCAATTACATGCATGAGCCACCTTGCCTGACTTAAAAGGGTTATTTAAAATATGAGATATAAACTGTTTATTTCCCGGATCATTCACCCTCTAATTCGCTCTAGAACTTTCTTGCAGCAATTTCAGAAGGTGTAGAACAATTTTTTCCAGGCATATTGCTGTTTTCGTAGAAACAGAAGTCTGAAGTTGAGGCTTTTCCTGGAGCCCCTGGAAAAAAGAAACTCAGGCAAAATGTCTGACGGCATACTGCGTATCTAACTGCTCAGACAAATCTTCCCCAACTTTTGATTCTCACTTTTGAACCCTTGCACAAACCAACCATCCATATGTATGAAATGTCTGTTCTCTTGTTTACATGGCCATTTCCCATCTATTCAACATCCCAACTGCAGGGCAAATGCTCCTGAGAGCAATAGCTTAGTGTACCCTGAGAATGACCCTGTTCGGCATACATACCTCAAAGTGTTTTCCAAGATAGAGAATCCAACAGTGGCTAATCTGGAGATTTGTTCCTTGTCTACCAGGAACCATCTGAGCCCCTAGCCCATCCTGTGGAACACCAGCCATACAGGGCATTGGGGCCCCGAGTTTGGGTCGAATGAAGGTCGGCAGATGAAGGTTCTTAGGTAAAGGAGATTAAGTGAAAATGTTATATAAACTGCATGCCTTTTGCAAGCGGTTGCAGTTCTTCTGCCCAGCCTGCCGCCACTGGACTCTCTCCCTAGTATGTAAGCCCCAGTAAAACCCCATGTCTTGTTTGCTGGCTCTGAGTCTCTTCTTCAGCCTCTTGAAAGTGGTGCCATCCCCATTACAGTCAATAGGAGTTTGGCACAACACCAAGATACATTTTCCAGGACGTTTTCTGGATGGATCAGAACATGTTAACTTTTGTTGCTTTGCCTTTATTCCAACGTGGTTTTTTTTTTTTTTTTTTTATAACATTTTTGGGAGGATGCATGCTTATATACTTATTTTACCTTGTGGAAATGTAGCTATGATTCCAGGGTAATGAAGGCTGAGAAAAAGCAAAAGGCTATTTGGGAGTTTCATAATCCAATGAGAAGGGGTAAATATTCTCCCTCCCACTGGATGCTTGTAGGAATGGAGAAGACCAACGACAGCCTTAAAGATGTTACCTCTATTTAGTGATTACTGTATGTCATGCAGTAAGAAGTGGTTACACCAATAATGTGCTAGAGTCAGCTGGTACCAGCTTGCAAGTGCTGATAGTGCACATCTCTTCCCAACTTCAGGTTCAGTGGTGCCATGTTATTAGCTTAAAACCGGCCTGGCGATACCAGGTACATTACAGAAATGAGCAAATGATGCAAGTCAAGGTTTTTTGTTTTTAAACCCAGCAAGCCAATTTATCAGCACTCTACCTTGTATATTCTTTTTAATCTTCCATATCTATAACAGGTTCATGCTTTCCTCTACATTCTTTGACATATAGAATGTATTTACGATAACTGTTTTAATGTATTTGTCCACTAATTCTATTCTCTAAGTCAAGGTTGGTTAGCTATGGGCCAAATCTAGTCTACAGCCGGGTTTCATATAGTTTATAAGCTAAGAATGGCTTTATCTTCTTAAAGGGTTGTAGAAAACAAACATCACTAGCCATCAGGGAAATCTGAATAAAATACAAAATGCAATCATCACTTTCCACTTATTATTATGACTACAATAAAAAAAAAACAGAGATAATAACATATGGTGAGAATGTGAAGAAAGTGGAACCCTCATACACTGTTGGTGGGAATATAAAATAGTGCAGTAAGTAGCTTTGGAAATCAGTTTGGCAGTTCCTCAAAAAGTTAAACCACAGAGTTACCATATGATCTAGCAACTAGATACCTAGGTATATATGCAAGAGAAATAAAAGGTGTTCACTCCAAAACTGGTACACAAATGTTCATAGCAGCATTATTCATAATTCATAATTATTTCCAAAAAGTGAATGTCCCAAAAGTCTAACAAGTGATGAGTAGATAAAATGTGGTATATATCCATACAATGGAATACTTTTCAGCAATATAAAGATACATGCATGCTATGACATGGATGAACTTTAGAAACATTAAGTAAAAGATGCCAGTCACAAAGAACTATATAGTATCTGATTCCATTTATATAACATATCCAGAATAGGCAAATCCAGAGATGGAAAGGAGATTGGCGGTTGCAGGCACTGGAAGCAGAGGTGGACGACTGCTCATGTGCAAGGGTTTTCTTCTGGGGTGACGAAATACTTTAAAATTGATTGTGGTGATGGTTGTACAACTCTGTAAATATACCAAAAACCACTGAATTTAACACTTTAAAAGGGTGAATTTTACAGTAGCTAAAAAGTTATTTTTAAAAAAGCAGTCCCTAGACTCTGGGATTTCTAAGGCCAGTAAGGCATCCCCAAAACAAAGTTCAGGAATCTATTATAGATGCCAGCTTTTCTTTTTTGGGGGTTGGAGTGGGGCAGGGGGCCAGTAAATGAGAACATTTAATAATCATTCAACACTAATATAATTTCATAAAAGAAAGGCCATTTTAACTCCTAAGGATTAATCAGGAATGAAGAACAATTATTTAAGTGGAATAAATGTAGCCTCACTAAAAAGCTATTAAGTTATTGTTGTAATTACAGTAAGTAACATCATATTTTAAAAATTTTCTAATGCTACTTGATGCATAAGAGCATTTCTATTATTTTAAAAATCTTTTAAAAAAGGACTAAAATATAGAAACTTAGTTGCCATAAAAGATGTTCTTTAAATCTTACATTTTATAGTCACATAATTAGGTTTTTACATGTATTTTAATAATTTATTGATAATAATGTAAATGAAAAATCTTAGTTGATAAAAACTTTATTCAAAACATGTAAAGAATCATAGTTCAAAACTGCAAAAATAAAAGACAATTTCTGGTAACTTAAAAATAAAGTATATCTAAAATCCAACACATTAACATCTACTATTTATAGTACAATCTCCAGTTCAAAGCTAATCTTTGTATTTCTGTATATTTTAACATTCGAGCTAGAATCTTCCTCACTATCCAACTACACTGTTATGTAGCCCTTTGTTTTAACATTTAACAGTACAACTTGGGTATACTAAAAATAGTTCAAATGACTAGAAACTAATTAAAAAAACAGGTTAGTAAAATATTTCTTTTGAAAACAATGGGTGAATTAGTATTCCGAATTGAGTTAGAACACATTTCTGCTTGAAGACTCTCCATATTAGGCACTATGCATTTATATAGTACAGAACAATTGCAAAATGTTTTTCACCATTTATTAGAACCCACAACACCTGGACGCTGGGAAATAGCTGATTACCTCAGTTTACACAGGGAACACTGAGGCACACTGTGAGATCTTGCAAAGGCCAGAGTGACAGCTCATTAGCTTCTGAATTCTTCCAGGAAGAGCCAGATGTTTCTTTGTAGAGGACATCAATTTGTTTAATGATAGGAGTAAAAGTATGTGGGATTTGTCTTTGGGAAAATTAGCTTGGGTTCCATAAATAAAAAGTTCAGAGCATGAATAAGGTAGAGATTTCACCGTGAAAAGGGTTAATGAGGAGAAAGTTAAAACCAGATATGACTCTTTCAGACAGATCACTTTTCAGAAATAAAAATAGCAAAATGAGAATAGGAATTTCTAACCCAAGGGGATTTGATAAAACAACTTTTAAAAAAAGGATCTCTCTCTTAAAACAACCCTTAAACATCTTTTTTCCCTCTCATAAAACCCCTGTGAGGTAGAGAGCACTTACTTGCAGGGATGAAGCTTAGAAGTAAAGAAGTTAAGAGTTTAAAACCACATGGAGAGCGAACAGGCTGGAGCAGATGTTATGTCTTAAAGCGTTGGCTTAGAAATAGAAACAGAAGGTAGAGAATAAACAGAAACTTTAACGGATGGACAAGTGGGATAATCCAGGGGTCTAGTAGCAACACCAGCTACTTAACATATCTTTTGAAAAGGACTTGGAATTTCAAGTATGCAATGAGACCTAAAATGACAAACACTTGTCTGAGTACTGAAATGCTCAGCTGAAGGAATATACTCAGTAAGTTCTCATAAGACCATGGGGGAAAAAGCAGAGGCCTAAATGAGCTACAACCTGGGCAAGTACAAACTAACTCATGTAAGACAAACTGCTATTACCTCTAGCTAAAATATAATGGGCACTCAGCCATCAATAAGGCTTGAGAGAGGAACTTAATTTAGCCTGATCAATATGCTAGGGTAGGTTTTTAAAAATACCAGTCATTATTGGAAAGGGTATTTAAAACTAAAACAATGGTGCCCATTCACTTGGAAAATCACGTACAACTCTGGTATTCAAAGATCCACTGTGATTTATTAGGGGAAATTAACTTCTGAAAGACACATAAAACATCTCTTAATGGTTGACAGACACATCTGTAGTAGGACAGGCCACAGTTCCAAGCCAGCATAGCAAATCTGATGTTCTGGATCTCCAGGGAAGCTTTCCCTCACGGTCTCTAATCAATTTTCACTGTCAAATTCCATACCATGATAATAAATACAACCAATTTAGGTCATGGTACCAAGGATCCTGCTGGGTCACAGGGCACCTGATTATATGAACTTTATAAATTCTATTGTTGGGAAAAAACACAAGAGGGCAACTGTTTGCTTTCTCATCTTTTGATGCAGCAAAGAATTATATAGCTCACCTGGGTTTTATTAAAGATTGTGCGGGATGGCATTTATAATCTAATCATCTTAAGTCCACGAGTGTATCTTCTTGGGTCCAGCTGATATGCGTCTTCTACAAATCATGTGCTAGTGGCAGCTGTAAACACAGCTACCGAATGGGAGCATTTAGGATAGTACCCTGCCCATTTTCAACTCATGAAAATGTTGTTTTCCATATATATATATATATATATATATATATAT
>NW_016107516.1:2693099-2713356 GCF_001604975.1 Cebus imitator
AAAAAAAAAAAAAAAAAAAAAAAAAAAAAAAAAAAAAAAGATACAGAATGTAACTAGTACTTTTTGATGTAGGGAGGCATGTCATTTGATAGATATCATAACCTCAGCCCTCAAACAGTAACTAGAATATTTTGCGGGAAGGATTAATGGAATGGGTTTATTCATAACTAATGGAATGGAAGATGTTTTTATTTGTCAGTGGTAGTTTCCTCTCTCCCTGAGGCTCAGAGGGAACTTGTACATCATTACCCCAATTGATAATGTATGACAACATTTTTTTATGTTCTTCTGAATTGTTTATGTTCCTTTTAATTTTAGTCTACTCTGCTTCAAACTTCTACAGTCAAATTAAAACTTGAGAAGAATAACAAACCCAATAATAGGAAAAACATAGAAATAACCTAATGTTTCATGTATTGAGACTGGAAAGGTAAATGTGGCCTCTCTGTTCTTGCCTCTAACCTTCGTGCAGAGTTAATGTTAACACAAATATAATAAAATGTGTCTGAATTAGTGAGAAGTTTGCAGGGGTGTGATTCTCTTGTACATGTGAACTGCAAAATGTTTTCTGAGCTGCAAATTTTTAGTGGCAATTTTTACATACACACAGACATACCCCTAAGAAAGAACAGGCTATCTGTCACTAAGGATAAATGCCAGTTCAACTCTATGCAGCAGGTTGTTGAGTTTAGAATGGTAAACAGCTTCACCCCACCCTACTGTGAGGGTAGAATAATCTGCAAAATCTTTAACAAATTCTGTTACACTTGATATAATTTCTTTAAATTATTTTGGCATATGTTACTCAGTCACAATACTTACTCTGGGGGTGGTTGCTTAACATCTGACATATCCTAATCAGGAATACAACTTCAGGGCTGTTAGCATTTGAAAAAAAAAAAAAAACTCTAGTCACTTCAGAGACTACCACAAAAACTTTATTTGTAACTTAACACCAGAGATTTTGTTAATAAGTAAATATTTCCAATGGTCAAATTAATAGTGTTAAAGATATGTGGATTAGCCCAAGCGTTGTAGGGCACCCTACTCCTCCCATGAGCAGTATATAAGAATCTGATAAGGCTAGCAGTTTGGGATTCCTAACTTACTCTGTTAGAAGTGAAACTAAGAATTGACTCGCCTGACTGAATCTGCTACAATATTCCTGGATTCACTTCTTTTTTGTATTGCATTTTAGGTTTTGGGGTACTTGTGAAGAACATGCAAGACTGTTGCATAGGTATACACATGGCAGTGTGATTTGCTGCCTTCCTCCCTATCACCTATATCTGGCATTTCTCCCCATGCTATTTCTCCCCAACTCGCCCCCACCCAGGTCCCTCCCCTATTTCCCCCCGATAGATCCCAGTGTGTGATGCTCCCCTCCCTGTGTCCATGTGTTCTCATTGTTCAACACCCACCTATGAGTGAGAACATGTGGTGTTTGATTTTCTGTTCCTGTATCAGTTTGCTGAGAATGATGGTTTCCAGGTTCATCCATATCCCTACAAAGGACATGAACTAATCGCTTTTGATGGCTGCATAATATTCCATGGTGTATATGTGCCACAAAAATGCTCATCATCACTGGTCATTAGAGAAATGCAAATCAAAACTACATTGAGATACCATCTCATGCCAGTTAGAAGGGTGATCATTAAAAAATCTGGAGACAACAGATGCTGGAGAGGATGTGGAGAAATAGCAACACTTTTATACAGTTGGTGGGGGTGTAAATTAGTTTAACCATTGTGGAAGACAGTGTGGTGATTCCTTAAGGACCTAGAAATAGAAATTCCTGGATTCACTTCTAATAACTCTTCTAGGTAGGATAATGTTGGGTTGCACAGAAGGACAGAGATGGGACTTTTTTAAGCTTACAGAACAGGTTGCATGACTGCTCTGGTGCCTGCTTGCTCATAAACACGCATTATGCAGCACTTGGTCTAAGACCTGATTTCAGTGTAAAGTACCACCTGGTGAGGTTGGGAGACCTACAGCCCTCACACATTTCTATCTACTGAAGGCTGCTGAAACAACCTAATAATTATGAGTTCCCAAATTGGCAAAGGCCAGGTTATAATGTTCTCTAGCAGAGGAAACCCAATACTTTTGTAGATATAACAATATCAATCCAGACGTAGTCAACAGTTGAAATAAGCTTGGAAATAGCAGCTTCTAGTTTAACAGATATGAAACTCCCTGGTCCTGCTATAACGTCTACAAATGACTTAAGAAGGAAGGGACGGCCTTAGCCAAACACAGGAAGAAGAGAAGCACAGAGCTGAGCCACAAGTGGGGACTGTGATGTTTCTGTTTGATGCTTTTCTATTCTTCTGTCTTTCTGACTTCTTTCCAGTTGTCCAGCATAGGAGTGTTGCCACTCCTGGGAGTTCAATAAAGGTGAAACAAACAAACAGAGCAATGAGCATACTAAAGAACTAAGTTGAGGGAGAGATGTTAGAGAGGTTTGTGCCCACTAAAGTTGAGCCAACTGGGATGAAGTACTTGTAATTTTGGTTGGCTGTTTTCGTAGCTATGGGTAATCTAATGAATATGAGATTCTGAGCATTTGGATTACCCATAGTTAAGTAAAAAAATGAGCATATGTACTTGCTTTCATCTTAATAAACATTTCTGATGGTTTTATTCTATATACTCTCTTATATCTCTGCTTTAAAAATAATTTAAAAACTATATTCCCCACTCCCAAAAGCAGATTTGGGAGAAGTAACAGCCAACTGCTGCTCAGCATGCCCTAAGATTGTATGGCAGGGGAGTGTGAGCCTGTGTGTCCCCACAGGAGCTCCCGGGAATAGGGCAAAACAGGAGTCTGGCTCTACTCCTTGAGATGATTCATGTGAGGTTCTTGCCCTAGAACCCAATCCATACTATATACTCAATAATGTTACTTGTTATTAGTAGCAATTTTTAAAATAAGAGCAAATACTGGTAATAGTAACATGCATTTTCAATTCTAGCTAAAGCTTAAGCAGCTAAAATTCAGATAAAGAGCTTTCCACATGACAATTATTTGTTATAGTAAAAGGAACTTCTCTAACTTGCACTTGGCTATACGTGAATTTGATCAAACTGGAATTTTCATTTTGCCACTTGGTAATCACTAGGGAAACTACAGTACTCTAAATGCTGGCGAGGGCCCTGGACATTTAGGTTCAATATGCAACAATGAGAGAGTCATAGACATTTGTCAGTTTGAAGGAAAATTACAATTCTCCAATTTCCCATTCATTATCATCTTCTTCAACTCTCACCACAATTCTCAGAGGTTGCAAATGATACCCCAGACAGGTTAAGTGACTTGCCTATTTCAATGGCTAGAAAGAGGTGAAGCTGGGAGTACCTGTTCTTTTGATACTTGGTAAATGGTCTACCTTCCAAACTCCAGGGAATGAGGCTTAATAGAAAGCTCTACTGTATATAAAGAATAGCGCCAGAACACCAGTATACTGCAGGAAAAGAATGATAAATGGAAAACCAAATAGTGAATTTCAGACTACTGTGAAAGGGATTCCAGGAAATCATTTGCAATAACAGGATGAAGAAACTATCTTGTCTCTATAAGTAAACAAGGCCATAGGAAAGTAATGGGGAAACCCGTTCATTTAGTTTTCAGCACATTTCTTAAGTATCTATTATGTACATAGAAGCTTAGCCCAGTAAGAATTTTATATTACATGCCCCAAAGAACATGGACTTCTTATACCATTACATCAAGCTAATCGTAGGTGGTGTGCATGCTCTGTTCTTAGTGTGGTGTGCAAAGAACAATGTGATCTGCTACTGTAGCAACAATGCACACTCCTGGAGCTTGGGCTACCTACAAAGTAGGCAATAAATGCTGTGTGTTTAAGATAAGCATGCACACCCCACCCAGAAATGCAAAGCTGCAACCATAAGTAGATAAGCACTCTGGGGATTTATGTTTCACAGTGTTTTAGTAAACAAGTTATGGGAAGAGTATCTAATATCAGCTGTGGATTATAACCCTAAACCTCAATCACTGACCTTTAAGAATCTAATTTCCAAATTTAAATGGCATTGTCAAGTAGTCTAGTCTCCAAATTTAGAGATCAACAGGCTAATTTTGGATGGCAACTTTTGAAGAGAGGGCTGGCTGATCAAACCCTTTTAAAGCTGCTTTCTATTTAGCCCAGTTTTTAGAGAGAACAAATGGAAGGCACCAGGATCAGCTGTTATAGAACTTACGTGACCTGTGTAAAGGGCCAAGGGCTATATGATCTACCAGTTAGTTAAAGAAGTATCACAGGTGACGCAAAGGCAAAGTAGATATTGAACTCAGTGGCTTCAGGAGAGGTGAGACTACATCCTGCAATTTCTTTTTCATAACTACACTGAGAATTTTAAAAGGTAGACAGAAAGCTCCTCATGAGAAGGAGGGCGCTGAAGACAGGCCACAGGGCTCCTGAGAACCAGTGTTTCCAAATTCCTTTCTCTTATGCAAATGAAGACAGCCACTCCCCTGGGTCTATGGTATGCTTTTGTGAAACTAATTCAACAATTCACTTCCCAGCAGGACCCTGGAAACTATCGCCAACATGTAAGGCACTGACATTTCTAAAGCTTTCTAAAGGAGCTGGTGCACCACATTATTGCCTCCATAACATCCAGGGTTTATGAAACACTTCCTTGTCAAGGAGAGCTCTGACCACAGCCATCATCCTATTGGAAAACAATTGCCAGGATTCCTATACCTTCAGTTACACTAATTCAGTGTTGGTCTTCCAAATAATAAAGTTGAATATATTCTTTGCTACAAAGGGCAGTAAACTCCTACTCTGAGGTAGCACAGTAGCAATGAGCATCCTTGGAATTCACCCTTTGATCCTTACAGCTATAGACTTTAACATTGCTAATTACCTAGCTAAAGCATTGAGTTGGAATTTAAGCATCCTTTCTCCCAGAGTTGTTAGTCACTCAGGTAAATGGGGGAGAAAATATTTCTGCTGTAAAACTACCTGGATAATTTGATAAAGCATGGCAACTAAAAAAAAAAAAAAAAAAAAAAAAAAAAAAAAAAAAAGAAAGAAACAGACAAAGAACTAGAGCCAGCACAATATAAATCGTAATGTATCTTTGGCATCTCATTAGAAATCTGTGCTAACATTCTCCTCTACCCTTGAAGTTTAGGTTGCAAATATACACTCTTTCCTAATATATGCAGAGTTTGTAGCATTTTCTATGTATTTGACACACCTCTAAACTTCCAGAACACACAGTAAGATGCGTTTCTTAAGATGTGAGGAAGTGATGGACATTCATGTGAAACTGTGTTCCTTCCACCTCTGCTCTTTAATCACCTCATCGTAATTACTACTGTCAATCTCAGGGAAGGAAAGTTAGCAAAGGGAGATGAGAAAACTCAAGACAGACATTTACAGGCACTACAGTGTACAGGGTACCATGGTAGATAAGTCATTATGTTTACTTTTTAGCACCTCTTGACTCTCGGTGACCAGGTAAAGCAGGAGAAGGGATAAAGAACATGTGGGTTTAACAAACATGCCATATTGAGGTGCCTTTTAAGTTTTCAAAATTTTCACCTGCTTTTAAGAGCAGAAGTTATTTCATGGTAACTTTCCAGCAGGCTTTTCTGAGGTAGATAAAACATGGATGATAAGTGGTCTGAAGAATGCAGAGGGGGAGGTAAAGACTGTGGCTGGGATTGGTTTGAAAGAAATTTCAGAAGTGAAAGCTGAGCCTGTCACGTAAAATACTAGAGAAAGAAGAACAAGGTTAAAAGCTGTACACAATTTAAACAAGGTTTTTAGAATTTAATAGGTGCAAAATAGGCTAATCTAGCTAGCAAAGAGCAGGACTGTAGGAAGAATGACAAAGCAATAGAAGAACCTTTGTTATACACAGTTAGTCAAGAGTAGGCAGATTACAGCAAGAGGTATGTATCCCTCGGGACATCAGTGATCAACAAGGAATATATATCATAATAACATGAGGGTTTAAAAGCAACCAGCAGGCTCCAAGTTTTCAACTGCATTTTGTTGCTATTTGGATGAAGAACAAGCTTTGCCTCTTTCCTCAGGTATTGTAATTGTATTAAATATGTCAGGGAAATCCAAATCCCAGCTAAATAATTAGTGAAATAGATTCTGAACTCATTTTCATGCCCGTGTGAATTACAGATGAACAGGCTAGCATGCCTGAGACCCAACAAAGTTAACAGTACCAGCTGGGGCCTTTCTTTCTGGAGAATCACTGCAGTTATCACAGGCAGATGCTGTACTGTTAAATGAAAATGCCATTGTAGGGCAAATGTTAGTAGTTAAACACCATTGGCACAGAAACACACAAAGCTAGAGTCAAGTTCACAAACACAGCTGGTGGTTAAGAAACCCTTAATGAAGACAAGAAATTTGCTATTGGCTTTGTGTCATTCATTAAGACTTCCAACACCCTTAGAGTGGGACTGTTCTATATGAGAGACAATTAAATAACTATTAGCCTCAGTTTCTCTCCCCAATCTAAGAATAAACATTTGTTAGAATGCTCATTGGAAAAAGAGAAAAATCACACATAATGTTCTTGTGGGTTGATGTAGATTCTCTTAGCATCGTTTTGATGATGTTTGCTAGGGCTCCGGTCTTGGTAGCACATCTGATTGTAAAGAGGGTACGTCTGCTGACTGCCATCTTCCCCAACTGGATTCTCATCTTCATAGTCAAAACTCCTGCTATTTAGTACATTCTAAAAATTCAAACATTGCTTACATTAGCAGAACAGCTGTTTGCATTTTCCTAGCACTGGTAAAAACAGGCAAGAACAAATTCATTACAGTTTAGTGTCCCTGACTCATTACTCCAAAAACTATTAAATGACAAGGTAAAGTTCAACAACTTATATTTTCCAGTCATTT
Organism: Cebus imitator; assembly: GCF_001604975.1. NCBI lineage: Eukaryota > Metazoa > Chordata > Mammalia > Primates > Cebidae > Cebus > Cebus imitator. The sequence goes on from NW_016107516.1 coordinate 2,700,013, forward strand.
GTTGCTTATAATATCCTGAATCAGAAAAGTAGCAGCTCCTAAATACAAAATTGTGACTAAGGGGGACTGAGATCAGTTTCAGGTTTTGAAATTTGGAGTTGCTATCAGTTAAGGTAACCTGCAGAAGACTGGGATTATAAACCTCAGGAGTCTCTCAAGCAAGGCTCAAGCTTGAAATGAACATATGAGATATACAGAGAATTCAACCAACCAAACAAAAGAAACCTCGTCTTAACTCTGGGGAACTGGGGAAAGGACACAGCAAAATGAACTGGCATTTGAACATATGCCTGACAAAACTGAAAACATCTGCCAAATGTCTTGACCTTTCCTTCTGGCTTGACCTTGGGCCTCAGCTAGCACTTATAAAATGAACCCCCCATGATGTTCTGTGGTGTCTCTGGTGCAGACTCTTCTGCCTGGTTATGGGTTTCATAAAACTTGATTACTTCTAAGAGTAAACAAGCTCAAGGAGTTTACTAAATCTTAGCAGAGACACTCAAATAGGGGAAAGATGAACAAAATGAACTTGTATACAATTAAATGATATTTTAATAAGCATGTTAGCTACTAGATCCACCCGGGCTGATACCCACAACATGGTTACTTACAGAGTGCTGAAGACTGCCAGCTTCACTTTCTTTGAACTGAGTCTGCAAAGGCAAGTGTTCAGGCTGGAAGAAGACACAAAAAGACATGCACTTTAAAATACATGGCAAAACATATCAGCCACTAGGATTCCTATTTTTAAAAGAGCCAATCATTTCTTGTTATAAATGTCTACCAACTAAGCAAAATGTTCCACGAGAGTAAGAAAAACAACTATATTTTTTAAAAGTTTCACTTATTCTTTCCTGGCTCGTGACTTCCGGAAAGAAGAAAATATAGAGCCGGGCACAGTGTCTCTCTCTCGCCTGTAATCCCAGCACTTTGAGAGGCCAAGGTGGATGGATCACTTGAGGCCAGGAGTTCGAGACCAGCCCGGCCAACATGGTGAAATCCCATCTCTAAAAATAAAAAATAAAAAATTAGCTGGGCGTGGTGGTGCACACCTGCAATCCCAGCTATTTGGGAGGCTGAGGCAGAATAATTGTTTGAATCTGGGAATCAGAGGTTACAATGAGCCAAGATCGTGCCACTGCACTCCAGCCTGGGCTACAGAGCAAGCAAGACTGTCTCAAAAAACAAAAAAACAACAATAACAAAAAAAAAAAAAAGGAAGAAAATAACGACAACATCTGCCTCAGAAGTTGTCATGCAAACTTGTTTACGTCTTATATGAGGGAGAGCTCACCACAGAAAGTCTCCTGTCTTTTCTTAGTAGAAGAGTCCGGTATTTCAAATCAGGTAAAAGTGGTTTGGGGGTGGTAATGAGACATTACTTTTTGTCTTTATACATAGATTTAAAGGATATATGATCATCTTTTTCTTGCTTGCTACTCTTCCATCCCTATCCCTACCCTCACCCCACACAGATTATAAAGGGAGTTCATTTTCAAACCTCACCCTAAGAAGAAATTTTTTCAGTTTTCCTCAGCTTGCAAACACATGACTTACCCTTCAGACTTCAGTTCTAATATCATCTCTTTCATGAAGCCTTGCACAACACCCTCAAGCAGACAGAGCCACTCTTTTTTGTGCCTTCATAGCATTTATTATCACAATTATAAGTCTATTTGCTTTTCTCCTTTCCCAGATTGAGAGTGCTGGTCGAAGTGTTTTACAAACATTGTATCAGCTAATCCTCATATGTACAATACTTCTACAAAACTGCTATCTTTATTTTACAGATGACTGAGGCTTAGTTAAGCAAGTTATCTCCAGTCACACAACTGGTAAGTGGTAAACAGCAACTCCAATGTGGCTTTGTCTAATTCCAAATTCTGTATTTTTATGTCCCTGCTTTCATTTTAGTGTCTGGAAAATAGATGTTCCTTCAATATAATAAAATAATGCCTGAATGTCTCCACATGTAGGCATCTGTCAACAAGCTATGCATTTCACAATCTTTGTTCATACTGTCCCTTTTAGTTTGGAAGGACAAATATTTGGGAGTAGAAATTCTACCTATCCATCATGGCCTGACTAAAGTCATTTTATTCAAAGGGCTTGTCCACAGTCCCTGTCAAAGTTAATCTCTTTACTCCTAGTTTTCCTGTTGTTCTTGTTTTATCTCTATTACAGCACACATCATGACTATCTTGTTTTATAGTCCCTAATGTCTGTAACTTTCAGCTCCAGTAAGTAGTGAGCCTTTTTTAGTCATTGCTAATGGTCTAAATGTTTGTGTGCTCCTACAATTCATATGGTAAAACCTAATGGCAATGTGATAGTATCAAAAGGTGGGGCTCCTAGGAGGTGAATAGGATATAAGGGTGGATCTGTCTTAAATGGGAACAGTACCCTTCTAAGGGACTGAGGAAACTAGAGTTCTTCCCTTCCTTATCAAGTTACAGTGTGAAGACAGCCATCTATCAGAAATAAGACCCCTGCCAGACACTAAATCTGCTGACATCTTGATCTTGGACTTCCCAGCCTCCAGAAGTATAAGAAATAAATTTCTGTTGTTAGCTACCTAGTTTATGGTGTTTTGTTACAGAAGCCTGAACAGACTAAGATAGTCATCCTCCTCCATCCCCCTACCTTAGTTTGGGTTTGTGCAATAAGAATAGTTCACTAATGAATTTATTGGAATCTAAACTATTTATCAATTCTTGATATCTTATGTCAACGTTATCTATATTATAAATTATGTGACACGTTCACTCCTCCTTTCATGGTCAGCATAATTCTACAGTGCTTCCCATATGATCAGGTGATATTAGCAGTACACATTGGTAAAAGTCCAAGGCAGGGCCAGTCATGGATGTATGGCCAGTCATACAGGGCCCCTGGGGTTTAATGCTTTTAATACTTTGCAGTTGCCATCTAAGATTTCTTAATAATTTTACTGTTAATTTCTGTTTTATAAGTGGTCTAATGAGACGAAAGAGCATGCTTCAGAGACTTGTGGGCTAGGCTCACAGGCATCCCTGCCTCCTGCTCTCTGTCTTCAGTTGGTTCTCGGGCACCACTTCCCCATCTTGCTGTCCCAGGTCCTATCTGGCATCCCCCTTGCTATCCCCTCTCCAGTGACTACTGCCGTCCTTGGCTTAGGCAGATGCCTGGGCATTGGTTCAACAGCACATGCCCAGAGTCATGGTGCATATGGCAGGTATCTGGAGGCCATGACTCGGTAAAGATGAATCTCTCATTCACTCCTCCAATCTAGGTACCTCATAATGCCATCTTGACAGCTTTAATTTTTGAACATGGAGCCTGGCATTTTCATTTTGCACTGGGCCTCAGGAATTACGTCGCTGGTCGTGCTCACAGGAAAATACACTTAGGAAAAAATATCTTATATTAAAATCAGCATTTTCATTTGTTTCTTTGCTGTTTATTATTCTTCTTCCATGTAGAGGGGGTGGGTATGAATTTTTTAAGCCACTAAAAGTGTTAATCCATTTTTTTAAAAGTGGTATCTGGATGTCTTTTAAAAAACTGATTTATAAACTCATTTTCTCCCACTTCAAGTTTCCCTTTATTACAATAATAAAACCTAAATATATTTGTGTTGATTTTTAGAACAAGTCAGTAGAAGTCATCATAACCCCACTACCTCTTTTATCAGCATCAAGGAACCTCTGACAGACATGCCACAGTCTGCTCATATCATTTGCTTCAGCAGTCCCTCATGTCTAACAGTATGACTTAATTTCCAAGTCTGACACTTATAGAAAAGCAATTTAAGTGATGTTCTGAGCAACTTTGGCTTCCAAGAAGTAAATAATAGCTACCAAATGGAGGGCAACCAAAGATTTCTGGTGGTCGTTTCTATTCCTTAATAGTAGTACAATCATGTGGAAAAGTTAAAAAAAAGGAAAAGAGATCTTGAACATACCCTCTGATAATAACATGGTCCTTGCCTACTCTTCATGGTAGTGTGAGGGAAAGCAGGGGTACAGTCAACACTGGAAGGGAGCATATTGTAGAAACACAGTGTTTATGGTTTCAAGAGTTCAAGGGAATATTTGGTTAGAAGATGTGCTGTTCTGTTTATGCTCTAAAATTCCAAACGGCAAATTTAACACAACCAGAAGATAAATTATCATTCACACTTTGCTGACAACCCTGGGTTAAGACCTGCATTTGGTCATCACCTGTTAAATGTGGTAACAAGTTTCAAGTCCTGGAAGCCAACAATGCAGTGTCATAAGTAACAATATAGCAAATATTAAGTTAATAGTATTTGGGAACTACAGAAGTAAAAAAATCTGTCTATTCTGCTTCAATACAAACAGATTTTAAAGAGCCATAGCTTTATGAATAATAACACTGCTGCCTTTTTCTCATGGTAGAAGATTATAAAAAATAGCCAGAAGTGGTACATTTGACAATAAAGGACAAGAAGGAAAGTTCTCAAAACGGAACAGGAAAAAGTGGTGCCTGGAAACTTCACATGCACTGACTAGACAATAAATGAATGGATAAGTTCCTCTTCTCTATCCCATATTCTGAATCTTCATCATTAAATCATTGTCACTTTTGTAATACAACATTTAATAAAATTGTGTATGGAGACAAGGACCCAACACACCCTAGAAAAGGTTCTGCATTAGGGAAGTGGGGCTATGGAAAGCATTATGTATCTGTTTCTGCACTGTGTGGCTATGTAATCTCTGACAAGATTTGTGACATTGGCTCAATACCTAAGGAACTTAATCTAATGACAGATGAGTGTGTGCTCTGTCAATCCACAGACCACCTGAAATGTTGTATATACTAGCTTCTCTTTTTATTTAACCAATTTTATTTTTTAGGGGTTTTAAGTTTATAGAAAAGTTCAGTGGAACATACAAATAATTCCCACATATCCCCTGCCCCCATCCCACAAACTCCACAACTATGAACATGCTTGCACCACAGTGGTACATACATATGTTATTGAGGTACATTTTCACACATCATCACCTTAAGTTTATAGTTTACATTAGAGTTCACTCTTAGTGTTGTACCTTATTTGGGTTTTAACACATGGATCATGATATGGATCTACTCTTGTAGTATCACACAGAATAATTTCACTGGCCTGAAAACCTGTGTTCCGCCATCGTCCCTACCCACCCAACCCATTGCAATAACTTACCTTCTTACAGTCTCCATAGTTTTGCTTTTTCCACAGTATCATATAGTTGAAATCATTCAGTATGTAGCTTTTTCAAATTGGCTTCTTTCACTCTGTAACATGCATTTAACATCGTCCCATGTCTTTTCATGGCTTGATGGCTTATTTCTTTTTAGCACTAAATAATATTCCATTGTCTGGATATACTAATTTATTCATTCACTTGCATATTGGTTACTTCCAAGTTTTGGAAATTAAGAATTGAGCTGCTAATAAACATTCAGGCGCAGGTTTTGTATGAACATGTTTTCACATCATATGGGTAAATGTTGAGGAGTGTGATTTGCTAGATTGTATGGTAAGGGTATGCTTAATTTTTGTTGTTTTTCTGTAAAGACAGAGTCTTTTTCCATCACTCAGGCTGGAGAGTAGTGGTACAATCATGGCTCACTGCAGTCTCAAACTCCAGGATGTTGACTGTGGGTTATGATTATCATAGATGACTCTTATTATAATATTTTTAAGTATGGTCCTTCAATACCTAGTTTGTTGAGGGTTTTTAACATGAAGCAATGTTGATTTTCATCAAAAGCCTTTTCTGTATCCATCGAGGTGATCATGTGGTTTTTGTTTTTAGTTCTGTTTTATGTGATGAATCACATTTATTGAGTTCCATTATATTGAACCAACCTTGCATCCCAGGAATAAAGCCTAGTAGATTGTGGTGGATTAGTTTTTTGATTTCCTGGTGGATTTTGTTTGCTAGTATTTTGTTGAGAATTTTTGCATCTATGTGCATCAAGGATATTGGCCTGAAGTTTTTTTTGTTGTTGTTGTCACGTGTGTGCCAGTGGGGGAGGCGAGCTCTGTGTGTGTGCACTGGCAAGAAAGTAGGGGAGTCGTGGGGCATGAGTGTGTCCTGGCAATGTGGTGAAGAGAGGCTGTGGGTAGCCTGGTGCATGTCAGTGGAGGCCAGTCTGCTGGAGGTCTGCGACGGCTGGGCACAGTCTGCTAGTAAAGGAGCTATTATGCAGGCCTCAGGAAGCACCCTGGTTGGGTATTCAAAGTTGTGTGGCAAGCAGGCGCGGCCAGACTGGGAGAGGCCGGAAGAGAGGAGAGCATTCAGATCAGACCAGCCCCATCCCAAGGGCAAGACTGTCCTGCTCTGTCCAGATACAACAGTCGCCCTAAGCTAAAGTTTCCTAGGGGAGCATGGCAAGTCTTGAGAAATGAACACCCTTGGCCATGCCCCACTGTATCTATTCCCACACCAAGCCCTCTGGTTTCCATACAGGCTGGGGTGCTGTCCCTGTCACCTCTTTAAGCAGCTTTTCCTACCAGCTCAAGGGTCTGTGGAGGACATGGTTCTCCTCCTGCTAGGATCCCAGAGGTCCAAGGCAAGAGTGAGCCACTCCTACCTCTTCACCAGGAGTCACTGGGGGTTAGAAACAAGTCCTGGTGCTCAGCCACCCTGTGCGGAGTTCCCAGCTTCCTCCCCCTTCAGCCCAGTCCCAGCCTCCTCCCTCCATCCACTCTCAATTCCTTCCCTCTTAAGATTTTCTAGGAGTGTGCTAGCCTTCCCAAAGTTCTTGTCTCTCAGCAGCAGATGTTCCTCCTTGCTGCATCTAGTTGACTATCTTGAATATGGAATCTTATTTATCTTAGTACCTTCTCTGAGCCAACAAATAAACCAGAGCCTCTCCTCTGTAGTATGTATTAGATTTCATCCTGTTTCCATGTAGATAATACCTTAAAATCCCACCAGCAGAGCTTTCAGAATTAAGCTTTATTCTCACTGATGACGGAACTAAGGTTTCAAGTTGCTATTGTCACAGGGCATAAAATAACCCTAAACACTCTCCTGGCTCTGGCAGTGAAAAACCTTCAAGCTACAGTTCCATTTGGAACCAATGTTCCTGGTGCCAAATTTAAGTCTCTTTAATCTTCTATTTTCTTTCATAATTTCATCCCCAAAGCTCTGTACTTCCTTCCTTAGAACTATACTTCTCTTTTACCCTAACTCACTGCAATCTGTAAACCTTAAACAATGATATTTTTAAAACACACTCTCCTACCTTCTCACACTTTTCCCTAGCCCCTTATCGCCAATTGCTATCACCAACTGATAAGTACCTCTTCCAGGATTTTCTTAAACCTAGAGAGCAGAATTCCTTCTAGTGACCACCTGTATAGTTACAATCGCCTTCCCATCAAGGACTTTGGCATGTAGATTACTCTTCTGCATTCTGTTTGGGTCATTTTGAGGGACCTGGATGTTCACAAAGATGACTCATCTTATGCCTCCACCTCACTCTTTTTTGGCTTTTCTCCCCACTTCAACAAATCACTCCCACACCTTCAAGAACTTCCATATCATTTCCTTATCTTGCAACTCTCTTTTCTCGCCACTGATTCTTTCCTCCTGGAATACAAGCATGTTTGAGCTTCTCCTATCTTAAAAATGAAATGAAACAGTAATCTTTTAAAACTTCAACTTCCCACATTTTCAAAGGCCCTTAACTTACCTCTGAAAACCTTACGTTGACAAAATACTTTAAACTCACAACCTTTCTGATGAAGGACCATCCCTCTTCCTTCAGTTCCTACGGCTGTGAGTGAAGATACACTAAGTACCCTACATCACACCTCACGTGTAACTGGTCTGTCCTCCACTGCTGCCTTCCAATTCAAGCAGTTTCCCAGCTTCCCTGTCACATCCCTGGGTAATTTTCCAATACCACATACTAGACATAATTAAATATTTTAATGTGCACTCACTGTTTTTTAAGGAGAGAGTAGATTATATGAAGAATGCATGAATAATTATTACTTAATTACTTTGATTCTTCCTGAACTCCTGTGTCATGTCTTAGAAAAAAGGAACAAATTACTATATACTGCTCTCTTATGTCTGTCAAGAAACTCTGAACCCAAGTTATCATACAACATTTTACACTACTTTTTCCTTTTTAGTTTACCTCTATTTGTGCTTCTGTTATCCTCCTAATTCCACTGTTGACCAAGGGAATTGTCTCTCTTTTCTTTACTCACCCACCAGAACTTGAGATTAATACTGAGGATTTTTGTTGAAATTATTTTTCATTCAATGCTAAACAGAGAGATTTCTGGAATTACTGGATCATAAAAAAACCTAGTCATTTTCTCTGAGCTGAGTCTTTGTTCTACGACCTTCCTACTTATTGCCCTGGTTTATTTTCTACAAGATGTTCTGCATTTATCTGTTGGCATTTTCCCTCTCTTCTTCTTTTAACTCCACATGGCATTGTAAAAGATTTCATTTGATTGACATACCTTGCCCTAATCCTTCTTCCTTATACTGACAAGTGATACATTTTTACTTCTGCTTCTAGTCATGATGAAGAACTAATACCAGACTAACCTTCTTGTCATAAACTAATAGAAAATTGGACAACATATATAAAAAGACAGTTTTCAGACACTGGACAACTATGTTGTATAGGATTGGGATCACAGAGAATGGAAAAATACATACACACAAAATATATGCACACATGCGCGTGCACACACACACACACATGCACATGTGTTATCTTTTGATAACTTTTTTTTTTGGTGGCATAAGAAGAGAAAAATTCAAGAAGAGCACAGGATCTTGCTGAACTGAGGAAACAGAGTTCGGCATTCAGGAAAGTTGAGGTGACTGAAATGTGTGGGACAGGGTCCTGAAGAAGAGAAAGATACGCATAGATAAAGCTCCAGAAATCTGCATGAGAGTTTCCTTGGTTGAATACTATGCTGGGTGTGCACAGAGCAAAGAATAACTGTTGGAGAAAGAAAATTTGCTAGGGAGCCGTTATCTTAACAATTACCAGAACTTTATTAGAGTTGAGTGACACTTATGATCCAACCAGCTGAAGAAGAAAATCCTCACTGAACATATGAGACATCCAGCAGAGACCCAGATTCACATCTTAGAAGGCTAAAGTAGTTTTAGAAGATAGGCTATTCTAGAACCATCTTAATAAATCTTAAAAACAAACTTCCAGAAGATGAGGTTGATCTTGAAGTAAATTAAATGATTTCCAGAAAATAACTGAATTCTTATTAAGAAGTAAGAGTAAAATTCCAACAATTGAAAACATAACATTCACAATGTCCAGCATCCAATTAAAATATACTAACCGGCTGGGTACAATGGCTCACGCCTGTAATCCCAGCACTTAGGGAGGCCAAGGCGGGCGGATCACGATGTGAAGAGATTGAGACCATCCTGGTCAACATGGTGAAACTCTGTCTCTACTAAAAATACAAAGATTAGCTGGGCGTGGTGGCACACACTGTAGTCTTGGGAGGCTGAAGCAGAAGAATTGCTTGCGGAGGCTGCAGTGAGCAGAGATCCAACCACTGCACTCCAGCCTGGCAATAGAGCAAAACTCTGTCTCAAAAAAAAATGTACTGACCATGATTAAAAAAAAAAAATGGGAAAAAAAATAAGTATGTAGAAACTAAATCCAGAAATAACATGTCTTAGTCTATTTTGTGTTGCTATAACAGAATACCACAGACTGGGTAATTTGTAAACAATATAAGTTTATTTGGCTCATGAAGGCTGGGAAGTTCAATATCAAGGTGCTACTATCTGGCAAAGGCCTTCATGTTATATCATTCTATGATGGAAAGCAGAAGGCCAAGCAAGCACGTAATGCAGAGAGAAAAGTGGGGCTGGAGTCTGGAGATAACTAACCCACTCCCAAGATAATGGCATTAATCTATTAATGAAGGCAGAAGGTGATTAGATCAACAGTACTACAAGAGCAATTAAATTTTAACAGGAGGTTTAGAGGGGATATTCAAAGCATAACATGACAGATGCGATGGAATTAGCAGATTAAATCTTTAAAATGGCTATTATAAATATGTTTAAGGCTATAAAGGAAAACATGAACACAACATGAGTGCTCACAACTACAAAAAAGAATCAAAGACAACTTTAGAGCTAGAAAAAAATACAATATCTGAAAAGGAAAAAGTTACTGGATGGCCTTAGTAGCAGAGTAGACACTGCAGAAGGAAAAATCACTATACTTAAAGGCAGAAACTATCGATACAAAAGAACAGAGGGAAAAAAGGCTGAAAAAATTGAATATGGCCTTAGTAATCTGTGAGATAACATCAAAAAAGTCTACCATTTGTATAACTGGAATCACAGAAGGAAGGGAAAACTACAATATTTAAAGAACTGCCAAAATTTTCCAAATTATATGAAATATATAAACCTACAATTCTGTGAAGCTCAATGAACCCCCACGAGGATAAACATAAAGAAAGCCACTCCAACACCTTTCAAAATATAATTGCTAAAAACTAACAATAAAGAGGATAGCAAAGATATAGCTAGAGGGAGTAAGAAGACATAATACAATCAGAGAATAAAGCATTATCACTGGCTTCTCACTAGAAGAAAAAAGGAGTATAAAAGACAATACAACTACCATTTTAAAGTGATGAATGAGAAAGAAAAAAACCTATAATTCTATATCCCACAAAATCTTCAAAAATAGGCTAGGCATGGTGGCTCATGCCTGTAATCCCAGCACTTTGGGAGGCCAAGGTGGGCGGATCACGTGAGGTTAGGAGTTCGAGTCCAGCCTGGCCAAAATAGTGAAACCCCATCTCTACCAAAAATACAAAAAAATAAGCCGAGCATGGTGGCGGGTGCCTGTAATCCTAGCTACTTGGGAGGCTGAGGCAGAAGAATCACATGAACCTGGGAGGTGTAGGTTGCAGTGAACTGAGACCGTGACATTGCACTCCAGCCTGGGAAACAAGAATGAAACTTCATCTAAGAAAAAAGTGAAATAAAGGAAAAACTATCTTATCAGTATATCTGTACTATACAAATTGTTATGGAAAAGTTATTCAGGTTGAAGAAAATGGACTCCAAACATAACTTTATCAGTTTGTACAATTTTTAAAAAGATACATTATGGTTTAAAACAAAAATAGCAATAATGTATTGTCAGGTTTATAACACAGGGAGAAATAAAATGCATAAGATGATAAGGAAAAAAGGAAAGAAACTGAAATGTATATTAAAATTCATCCAATATATATGAAGTAGTATTATGTGATATTAAGGTAGATAGTAATATGTTAAAAATGTGTATGCTAAACTCTAGATAACAATAACAGTAATAACAGAGTGGTAAACCTAATAATTCAATAGACTGGATTTAAAAATACCAAATCACTCAGCTAAATTAAAAGAAGGCAGAAAAAGTGAAAAAAAAAAAAAAATGACAAATAACAAGATGATGGACTTAAGCCCAACCACAGCAATAGATAAGTAAAAATGGCAATAAACATAAACATAGCAATTTAAGGTAAGGAGTTTCATATTGGTAACAAGACAATATCCAACTATATATGACCAATATGAAAATCATTGTAAATATGTAAGAAATGTATTGGTTAAAAGCAAAGGGATGGAAAAACACACACTATGCACAAATCATCAAAAAAAGTATGAAAACCAGAGTAGCTATAGTAATATCAGACAAAGTAACTTTAGGACAAAGAAAATTACCAGAAATAAAAAGGATCTTTCATAAATGATAAAAGGATCAGTTTATCAAGAAGACATTACAATCCTAAATGTGTACACATTCAGTAAGAGAGCTACAAAAATATATGAAAAACTGACAGAACTAAAAGGAGAAAAGGACATATTCACAAATGTAGAACATAATACTCCCATCTTAGTTCTACAGAAATGAAAAGGGAAAATCAGTAAATATTTATAAGACTTGAACATCACTATCAATCAACTTGACCTAAGTAACATTTATAGAATACCACATCCCACAATGGCATAACATACATTAGTTTCAGTATACATGGAACATTTACTAAGACAGACCATATGCTGGGTCTTTAAAGAAGTCGCAATATACTTAAAAGACTGAAGTCAAACATATTTTCTAACCATAAAAGAACTGATAGCTTCTGCACAGCAAAAGAAACAATCATTAGAGTGAACTGGCAATCAACAGAATGGGAAAAAGTTTTTGCAATCTACCCATCTGACAAAGGACTTACATCCAGAATTTACAAAGAACTAAAACAGGTTTGCAAGAAAAAAAACAAACCAACCCATTCAAAAGTGGGGGCAGGATATGAACAGACACTTTTCAAAAGAAGACATATATGAGGGCAACAGACATATGAAAAAATGCTCATCATCACTGGTCATCAGAGAAACACAAATCAAAACTACAGTGAGATACTATCTCACACCAGTTAGAATGGCGATCATTAAAAAATCTGAAGACAACAGATGCTGGAGAGGATGTGGAGAAATAGGAACACTTTTACACTGTTGGTGGGAGTGTAAATCAGTTCAACCATTGTGGAAGACAGTGTGGCGATTCCTCAAGGACCTAGAAATAGAAATTCCATGTCACCCAGCAATCCCAGTACTGGATATATACCCAAAGGATTATAAATCGTTCTATTATAAAGACACATGCACATGTATGTTTATTGCAGCACTCTTTACAATAGCAAAGACTTGGAACCAACCCAAATGCCCATCAATGACAGACCAGACAGGGAAAATGTGGCACATACACACCATGGAATATGATGCAGCCATAAAAAATGATGAGTTCGTGTCCTTGGTAGGCACATGGATGAACCTGGAAACCATCATTCTCAGCAAACTGACAGAAGAACAGAAAATCAAACACTGCATGTTCTCACTCATAGGCAGGTGTTGAACAATGAGAACACATGGACACAGGGAGGGGAGCATTACACACTGAGGTCTGTGGGGGGGACTAGAGGACGGACAGTGGGGGGTAGGGAGTTGGGGAGGATAACATGGGGAGAAATGCCAGATATGGGTGATGGTGATGGAGGCAGCAAACCACATTGCCATGTATGCACCTATGCAACAATCCTGCGTGTTCTTCACATGTACCCCAGAACCTAAAGTGCAATAAAATATATATACATTTAAAAAAAAAGAATTGATGAAAAACCAATAAATAAAACATTTGAAAATTCCAAAACGGCCGGGTGCGGTGGCTCAAGCCTGTAATCCCAGCACTGTGGGAGGCCGAGGCGGGTGGATCACGAGGTCAAGAGATCGAGACCATCCTGGTCAACATGGTGAAACCCCGTCTCTACTAAAA
>NW_016107516.1:2713597-2722221 GCF_001604975.1 Cebus imitator
CCGTCTCAAAAAAAAAAAAAGAAAAAAGAAAATTCCAAAATGTTTGGAAAATAAATATGTTTCTAAATAACTCATTGAGCAAAGAAGAAATAAAAGAAAAACTACAAAATATTTTAAACTGAATAATACTATCTTAAAAAACCAAAGTTTGCATAATTTCAAACAAAGAAGTGCTCAAAGGAAACTTTATACTTTAAATGCTTATATTATAAAAGAAGAAAAGACTCAAGTTAATGATCTAAGCTTCTTAAGAAACTGAAACAAGAAGAACAAATTAAATCCAAAGAAATAGAAAAAAAAAAAGTGAAAAATCAATAAACAAGCAAACAAATAAACATTGGAGAGAATTAATAAAAACAACAGCTGTTTCTTTGAAAAGATTAATAAAATGGGAAAACTTCTAGCAAGAAATATGGAGAAAACACAATACCAAAATGAAAAAGATGATGTTGCTGCTGATCCCATATAAATTGAAAGGATAAAAAAGTGTACTATGAAAAATTTGATGCCAATTAATTTTGACAACTTAGATGAAACAAATAAATATATTGAAAGACACAATTAAAATCCTTCCACAAAGAAACTCCAGGCCCAGATGAGATCACTAGCAAATTCTACCAAACATTTTAAAGAAGGATTAACAGTGCTCTTAAAAATTATTTCAGCAAATGGAGAAAAAGAGAACATCTCTGTAACTTTTATGAGATTAACATCATCTGGATACTAGAACCAGACAAAGATATTATTAAAAAAACAAAAAATGTTTTTTTCTTCACACCTCAAAACTTTAAACCAAAATGGTGCTCAATAGATGAATGAATAGAAAAAATATAGTATATTCATAAAATGAGACACTTCTCCAGCAATAAAAGAAATTTTATTCATGAAATAACATGGGTGAGTCTTAAAAACATTATACTGAGCAAAATAAATTGGACACAAAGGAGCACTTTGGGATTCCATTCATGTGAGGTTCTTTTAAAATGGCATAACTAATATATTGTGATAGAAATCACATCAATGGTTGCCTGAGATCGGAGGTGTGTGCGATGACAGTGTGGTAGTGATGTGATGGCAGAGGGTATATGTGAGAAAGTTTTCAGGTGATGGAAAAGTTCTTGTTTGGGGCAACGGTTACATCAATGTATACATTTGGCATAATGTACAATTAAAATAAGGTAAGGTATTATGTAAACTGTAACTCAACAAAGTTAAAAAAACCTTTATGTTGTTATTTTATTATAATTACTCCATTTTGGAGAAACATGGGTAGGGAGATGAAGTAAACTGAGAAGTCATTGACATAGTATGGAATCTACTATGATAAAAGTACATGTTAACTAAAGGAGTAACACATAAGTAACTGGCCCCCATTATAATTCACAAAATATGGATCCTTCAAGGCATATAGTCTATTACCCTCATATCTATTAAGTACCTCTCTAAAATAATTAATATAATATTATTAAAACTCTGAACCAAAGGTTGATTTCCCTTTCACGTTCTAAAATAGTTATGAGAGGGGTCGACCATCTTTCAGGATCAGCAACTGTAACAACTGTGCTCTAATCAGGTAAAATTTACAACATTAATTGGGCAGTTGTTCAGTGAGACACATAATTGTTAGTATTCTCCAAGATAATTACACATATGGGTATGCTAGTCACATGAATGTCTCTTATTATTATAGCAGACCCTTAATATTCATGGATTTAACATTGCTGGTTCCAAGCATTCATGAGTAAGCTTAAAATGTTTATGACAGGTAGTAATTTGTAATTTTGTTGAGACATAAATTGGAATCAAGACCTTGGAGGTTTTCATTATGAGGCTAATCTAGCTATACCCATCTCTCAAGGTGTCTTTTATTCTCAACTCTTACATATGAGTTTTATAAATGATATGGGTATTTAGTAATGTAGAGTTTCTCAAAATTCTATGAAGTATTCTCTGTCTGTGAATGTCAACAGGGTTGCTGTATTATTAATCAACTTTTTTCTTTAAATTTGAAATTTTGTCTTTATTTTTTAAGTTCTTAGTTCTCTAACATCTATAATCAGCTGTGATCAATGCAGACTACCACCACATATTACACAAGTTAAATGTGTCAAGTCTGCCTGGATCTTATTCCCTAAGACTTGAGATTAATTTGCTTACAGTTCCTCTAAACCAATGTCTTCTGTCGATGTATCCCACCCCATAAATCTTCTCCTGTTGACTCACTAAGAGAATGACAGAGAGATTTTCTTCCACACCACACATGCTGCTATCAGAGTATGTGTTCAGTAAACACTTAGTGAAATATTATCAATACTTAAGAACTGACTCCCACTTTTAGTGAGAGGTCCCCACAGATATCTTGGGTATTACATTATTTTGAGAAACCTGTGCCAATTGGACTAGAAATCTTGAGGTCTGAATGACTACTTGCAAAGAACAGGGCAGAGAAGGGTCTGAGATGGTTCACGGGAAGGGGCTGAATGCTGTGAAAAGCGTAGATCCTTGGGACTTAGGAATCTTTTACAGATAGACTGGAGGAGAGGTTCTAGCATTAAAGGAAGAGGGCAAAGGAACACAGAAGTTGGCTTAATAATGGCAACATAATTAAAACCGACATCATTGCACTCAGCTTAGGTAAAACTACAACTTATAAGAACTGACAAAACGATTTTTCCCCTACTACCTCCCTTATCCATTAGCTAAGATTCTTTTTTAATTTTTTACTATACAATCTCAGGCTAAAGGTTTCAATTGCAAATGTTTCAGAGATTTAACGTATCAATATAATTACACTTTCCCGAAAGTATAATATAGCCAAGTTTTATTATAGCCAAGATTTATAGTAAGACAAGCACTGTTTAAGATGCTTTGGTTAGGCAGTATCATTGTCCCCATATCACAGATGAAGAAACTGAGGCTTAGAATGATTGAGCAATGCTTCCAAGTACCTAGAGCTAAGATTCAAAGTCATATTTATGTAACTCCAAAGTGTGTGTCTTAAACCATCACATACAACTTCTCATCTTGAGTATATCTAGTCTGTTTCCAAAACGGGGCTGAAAAGCAGTAAAGACAATGAACATTTGAAAGGGCACATGGCATATAAGTGAGGACAAAGACTAGTGATGTTCAATACTGGTCAGCCTTGCCACCAGCTCTGGTTTATCTTCATCTATATGAGTCAAAATTACCTCACCTCCTGCTTGAGCTCTAGCCTCAATTAAAATAAAACAAAGGCAGGGCTTTTCTCAAGTCCAGGGCTGAACACACAGTGGTCACTTGTTGTAAGATAACACCTTAAAACTTTACTAGGAGAGCATTTCCCCTCTCTTTTTGAGTGTTTGTTTATGCCCACAGTGATATAGTTAGTGCAGCACCTCAAAATGCAATGTCTAGTCCCCTGATTTATAATATAATAGATGGTAATGAGGCAGTTAAGGAAGAAATAACTATAGAAAGAAAGTCCTCATGGAAAACTTTTCAAATATAGGCTAAAATAATGAGGTTTATTTGCAAGACAGAAGAATATTGGATATTTTATCCCACAAGGTAGCACTGTATTTTTCTCAGGTCACCACAGAACTGTAACAGCTTAGTTGTTGAAAATGCTGTCTTAATCAAAAGAAAGGCAGTGTTTCTTCTTATCACTGGTAAATAAATTTCATTACTTTTACTGAGTATTCATTCTAGGATTTAATTTTTCAAAGCAAAATTTGATATGACATGCTTTAATGAAATTTCTTATCTTGGTTAATGGTCTTGTTTAATTCTTATATTAAAATACACAAGAAAGTGATATTTTACCTAAATTGTAATATGTATGCAAAGCAAAGTATCTAATTAAAGCAGATAGATGGTAAAGGTGATGAATTGGTTGCAGGTAAATGATAGCAAAATACAATTCCAAATTGTTCTTAATCATAAATCCTAACCATTTCTGGGGTACAAATGTACATATGCACTATTTTCTACAATTAATAAATGCCTACACATTTTAACATCAGAAAACCATACTGTCATTTTCACAAGGGGCATCTCTGCTCTTCAATGCCATGCCCTAATTGTACCTAATTATCCACTCATACCATTTTATCTCCAAATTTTCCCATAAGGTAAACCTCAATTTCATCCATACACCCAAACACCCTCAAAGATATTAACTGCCTTTTCAGTATCAAGCACAGTATTGCCACAAAGCCAACAAGTACATAAATATTACCTATCATCATACTACTACATAGTATCTTAAAAAATGCACAACTTAAAACATGTGTTCTCAGAGAAGCAATGCCAAAAATCATTCCATTACTACCTTAGATGTTGTAATGATCAAAATTTTACATGCTAAAATAAAAATCAAAATTGAATTCCTCTCTAGAGATCATGAACATGGGCCTTCCCAAATCTCTTATTTAATCTAGCATGTAAGTTCCTTCTTGCTTTCATGTCTTCCTTATCTGCATGTGTCATAAACAGCAATTAGAGAAAAATTAGATACATATTTTTAACTAATAAATGAATAAAAAGACAAGGGTATAATAGATAAATGTGGACTTCCTTAAAAATACCACTCTATTTCATATATTAACTTAATTCTTATTTTTAAAAAACTTAATTGTTGTCTTTTTGAAACAACCTTAAGTAATTTCAAAGCTAACTGCTGACCCTTAACTCACAGAATTGGAAAAGACACCCTGTTAAGATTTTCTATGTGGTTAATAATTTATGCCATTCGTTGCAAAAATAAAAGTAAAAATCAAAACAGAAAAGGCCTCCTAAAATCTTCAATACTAGATGTATTTTAGATCCTGAAACAATAGGCTATATACTAAGTGAAGAATGCCACTTACCTTATATTCTTTCCTATGAGGCAAAACAGAAATGATTTCCCTTATCAACAATCTCTTTCCTATTGAGGGTGTAACAGAAAGATAGAAAACAAAATACAAAAGGGTCTCTATCCATTTACCTAATGGTTACTTCCTATAAGCCTTCTAATTCTAAGTTATCCCTTAAACATATTTAGTTAATACTTATATGTATTTTTCTTGGGATCTTAAATTTAATTAAATGATATTTTTCAACATTTCCCAGAAGAAAAAAAAGAAAATGTAGGCAATATATAGAGCTTCTCCTTCTGAAGGAAAGATAACCTAATAATGGTTAAGAAGGTAAAATACAAAGAGAAATTGTTTGCTACAGAAAGTTAATATTAACTCTCAAGAACACCAATATTGTAAATATAAAACCCAAAGAAGGCAGTTTTGTCTGAATTAGAGAAGTAACTATAGTCTCAATTTGGCATTTTCCCCCACAGAGACACTAAAATTTTAAGTGACCTACACAGAGGCAGCTTGAAGTGGAATCCAGCTTATGAGTTTAGGAAAGCCAGAGTGTATCAGTGATTAGAATGAAGGTTTACAGCACCAGTGACTTTAAAAAGGAAAGTGAAGCCGATGATACAAAAGCTGGAGAATCCTTCCAGTGAAGGTAGGTTGCATGACTAATAAAATGAGTCAAGGATTTTTCTTATACCTTCAATTCACCTATAGTGTCACTATGTAATTTTTACATAGTGAAGCTGACTTAGATGCTAATCTATGAGGCAAGAAACAACAGTGAAAACTATTTTCTCTTCATATACACATGATTCATATGGCCAAATAGAGTTTGGGTGTTTTCTATTGGCCCTTAAAGGAGACCAATAACTACAAATAACAGGCCATCTCCTTAGTGTGGAATTCGTAAATGTCATTGCAAGATGACACTTTGACCTGCTAGTGAAAGGAGTTACTCTATTAAGGCAGGAGCATTTTCATTGTAACAAATAACTAAATGTAGACTTTTGGAAAAACAGTAGAGAAAATAATTTTTTAAAAATACCAACGCAAAAAATATTTTATAGTTAAAAATGGATTATTTTCCCTACTCCCTGAACAAACTAGAATGGCCCCACCCTCTTTGTGACCCTGGCTGGAATTGGTAATACCTAGGGAGAGCTCCTTGGGAGCCATCAGAGGGTGTCACTGAAGCAGAAGCAGTTCTTCCCTTAGTCCCAGGAAGTTAGTTAAAACAAAGTGTTAATGAGAAATGTCGTCATGCTTGCAATATCTTGTTTGTAATCTGATGAGAACTGTGTCTAGGAGAACTGAGTTCTATATAGGTGAATGGACTGGAAATTAATAATTTGAACCTCTGAAATAATCTCATCATAAGTAATATCTACTTGTAAAAGAACGTATGGGCCCCTGCCCTCCAGGAATTTATAATCAAGTCACATGAAACAAATGTGACTTGTCATTCAAACGGTTAAACAATTTGAACCAAGGCAGGCAATTTGAACACAAGTGGGAAGCCTTCCTATGCTTTTACTTGCCCTTATCTCCCATGGTACTGATAGGGAAAGAAGACAGAGAAACACTGGGTAGAAGAGGGCATTTGCCTGGCAAAGGTCTCACCCTCAAGCCTGGAAACCTGCTGCCCTAAAGGGGACAGGCATTCCTGTTTTCATACCCAAGAAGTTGACTTTTGGCCTGCCACACCAACTATCCTGTACTCTATATATAAACTTGAACCCCAGGCTCCAGAAGGAGACCAGCAAACGAAGAGAGGAGGGGACAAGCAGACAGACAGTGGAACAACATGGCAGAGAAATAGAGAAGAGGAGGAACATCTGAATGCTGAGAGGAGGTGAGTGGGGGTCAGAGAGGAGTCTGGCTGAGGATGGTCAGAGAGGAGTTTGGCCGCTGGATGGCCAGGCTCCAGGGGAAGATCTTCCCATTCCATCCCGGCTGCCAGTTCCCAATCCATCCCACTGACAGCCACCTTCATTACTCAATAAAGCCCTGCATTCACCTTTCAAGTCTGCACTTATCCATTGAGTCCGTGTGTGACCCAATTCTTCTGGGGTGCTGGACAAAAGCTCAGGATACAGAAAGCTGTCACACTGGCCCTCTGCCCTTGCAGAAAGGCAGAGGGTCCACTGAGCTGGTTAACACTCAAGCTATCTGCAGACAGCAGGGCTAAAAGGGCACACTGTTAACACATGCCCCCTTGGGCTCTTGCATCCGTCGCTCGGCATGCTCACCCCCACACCCTCACTGGTTCGAGCAGCTGAAGCAACAGAATACGTGAGCCACACCCCTGACGTACATTCTGCAAGGGGGATCAAGGAACCCTCCAGTTCCAGTACCCAGTACGCTGCAGGCATGTAACTACCTGCTGACCTAGTATGATTAAATGGCTAAATCACTACAATTCAAAATGTCTCATCTGAAACTTTTTTTTTTTTTTTTGAAACAGAGTCTTGCTCTTGTTGCTCAGGCTGGAGTGCAATGGCATGATCTTGGCTCACTGAAACCTCAGCCTCCCAGGTTCAAGCGATTCTCCTGCCTCACCCTTCCAAGCAGCTGGGATTACAGGCACCTGCCATCATGCCCAGCTAATTATTGTATTTTTAGTAATGATGGGGTTTCACCATATTGGCCAGGCTGGTCTTGAACTTCTGACCTTGTGAGCCACCTGCCTCGGCCTCCCAAAGTGCTGGGATTATAGAAGTGAGCCACTGTTCCTGGCCCTCTCATCTGAATCTCTTAAAACCAGATGTGTTTTTGGAATTTAGAATTTTTCCTATTTTAGAAAAGTGATAGGTACATATTCCACATATTTATAAAGCACCTCCAGCAGGATATGGTAGAGAACCCCATGATCAAGCACATAAATATAGCTGCAGCAGAAAATTGAATGTTCATATTGAGATAAATAATGATTATGAATAACACCGTGAGAGTCATTGAGTGCAAAAGGGGTTAGGAAAAACTTGATTTGCTTAGAGATTTTTGAAATTGTAGATAACACACTGAAGACTTATAATACAGACTGCAGAAATGACAGGGATTCAGAGGCTACAGCAATCAACATAAGCTATGAAGAGGTAAAGGTTAACCAGTATTAGTGAGGACTCACACTTTATCAGTGGGATGGGAGAACTCACTTGATCATAACTGGAGTACTGAGTTACATATAGTGGGGTCAGATCACATAAGGCTAGACTAAGAGTCCCAATCCTCCAGAGCCACCCAGATCCTTGGTGAAAGCAACACAGTGACAGCAGGACTTCAGAAACATTAATCTGGATTATGATGGTGATGATGATGATGATGACGATGACAATAGCTAGGTTGTCAGGGCCCAGGAGAATCCAGGATTTTACTAGCAACAATAGGGAGTGAAGAAGGGGAAATAAAACCAAGGAGAAAAGAATACCAGCTCAACTGAAGAAAGGAATGTATTACAGGGGGTGACTACGGGGAGAAGTGATTGTTCTTCAAGAGAGGACAAAGATTGTAAATTCCCTGGGTGGTGAGTAAGCAACTCGTATTACAGACACTTAACCAAGTGTGAGGTTCAGGGAGGTGGAGCAGAAGGTATAGGACTGTCATGAACTGAAACAGATGCGTAAGACTTTATGGGCCCCTGTAGAGGATCTTCACTGAAAAAATCATATATGATTACAGGTAAAAGATCTAGAAGAGGTGAAAGCTGTTCATGTCTGGATAATAAGATGTAAGAAGATGGGAGAGGCTAAATGTATCACATGGAGGAAAAGACCACTGGTCTTGTAA
>NW_016107516.1:2722777-2741502 GCF_001604975.1 Cebus imitator
GGCATTTGTATGAAAGTTGCTTGGAGGCAAAAATGGAAAGATCATACTGGATATAAGTGACTTCAAAAGCTGCAAAAAATCTTCTATCACTTTTCTTCCAAAGCAGCTTGGAATGATTTGCTGCAATCTCATGTTTAACTCAAAAGACCTGAGGAAACTAAACAATACAGGGTAGAACACAAAGGTTCTCAGAATCTAACGGTGCAGGATTTCACAAATAAGTCTGGATGCTATAAGGTGTTTATAGAAAAATGAGGCCTCCCACCAATGTGCATGGTAAACGACAGATCAAGTAAACAGACCAATAGAAAAACTACCCACCTGACAACAATTTGTTGGTGGAGAATTCTATAATGAGTATTATGTCACCATTAAGAATGAAAGTTTAATTTGTTAGCATGTTCAATGATTCAACTGTAGGAGCCACTTAACTTTTTTTCCCTTCTATTAATATCATTTTTGAACAAATACCATTTTATATTTAGTATGGTTTGAAGAAATACAAGCTTTTAAAAAAATGAGGACATAAAGAAGTTTAGGTAATTAAAAGTTCTGTAGAACAAAATCCAGGATAACACTGGGCACTATAAATGTGTAAAAGTAGATGGAAAGGATATATTTTTATTTCTATCCTTCCTCATCCAAGATGTAAAAATGTTTTAATGCCATGTCATATGTATCTTAACATAGTATCATTAAGCCTTCTGCATCAAAGTGACAAGGGCACAGAATAGTACATGATGTGTGGGTATGCTTGTGGGCACATGCATGAGTGTATGTGGAGCTGGAAGTGGGGGAACCATGGTGATGAGAGGCATTACAATGAGGAAGTTAGAAGGAAGAAAGTCTTTAATCCATCTGGAGTTAATTTTAGTGTATGGTGTCAGGAAGGGGTCCAGTTTCTGCTTTCTGCACATGGCTAGCCAGCTTTCCCAACACCATTTATTGAACACGGAATCCTTTCCCCATTGCTTTTGTCTGGATTGTCAAAGATCAGATGGTTGTAGATATGATGTGTTGCCTCCGAGACCTCTGTTCTGTTCCATTGGTCTATATCTCTCTTACACCATGGAATATTATGCAGCCATCAAAAATGATGAGTTTGGGTCCTTTGTAGGGACATGGATGAACCTGGAAACGATCATTCTCAGCAAACTGACAGAAGAGGAGAAGATCAAACACCGCATGTTCTCACTCATAGGCGGGTGTTGAACAATGAGAACACATGGACACAGGGAGGGGAGCACTACACACTGGGGTCAATTGGGGGGAAATAGGGGAGGGACGGTTTGGGATGGGGAGCTGGGGAGAGATAGCAAGGGGAGAAATGCCAGATGTAGGTGATGGGGAGGAAGGCAGCAAATCACACTGCCACGTGTGTACCTATGCAACAATTTTGCATGTTCTTCACATGTACCCCAAAACCTAAAATGCAATAAAATAAATAAATGGCGGGAAAAAAAAAAGAAGGAAGAAAGAGGATCATGAAAGGAAGCAGCTGCTACTGACACAAGGGAAAACGACAAGCATCAAAAGTACAGGGCTTACAAAATCGACTTGTAGAACTCATGGAGAAAACTTAAAATATGGCAAGTGGCTGGGCGCAGTGGCTCAAGCCTGTAATCCCAGCACTTTGGAAGGCTGAGGTGGGTGGATCATGAGGTCAAGAGATCGAGACCATCCTGGTCAACATGGTGAAACCCCATCTCTACTAGAAGTACAAAAATTAGCTGGGCATGGTGGCGTGCACCTGTAGTCCCAGCTACTCGGGAGGCTGAGGCAGGAGAACTACTTGAACTCGGGAGGCGGAGGTTGCAGTGAGCCGAGATTGTGCCACTGCACTCCATCCTGGCACCTGGTAACAGAGTGAGACTCTGTCTCAAAAAAAAAAAAAAAAAAAGTGGCAAGTGTCCACAAGAAAAAGGAGTTGTGGCAGTACAAAATCCCCAATATCTTAAAATATCATTTTAGTTGAATCTGCATTTCATTCAGAACAAGAAAATGCAGAATATTTAGATGACTCATGTCAGCAAAAATGCATCGATGCAAAAATGCATCTTCCTTATTTTATAAGACATCGAAAATAATCTACTTCAAGTACTTGGCTACAAATCTGTGTAACAGACATTTAGCAGGGCAAGTTGGATAATGAAGTGAATTGTTCTAAGGAATATGTGCACTTTACATTGTAACATTACTTTTTATTTAAACTTACCAGGAGATGACATGTATATCTTTCAACTGTTTTTGAAGTTTTTTTTTCTTGTGAGGTCCCACCCACATGTGCAGTAGGGTCATATGCTATCTCGGTAAATAGGTTTCAAATGTTAATATGCACTGGTGTATGGAGCCCTGTCCTACAGAGATGTAAAGCCACTGATGTATTGGGAAAGGATGGTACATTAAATTGTAGTACCTGAGCATCTTCTGGGTACAATCCCAGAGGCTGTAGAATAATATAACTACTAAAGTCTAAGGTTATCCTCAACAATTGATGAATGAGAAGCACACTTGCTCAACCCCTTTCATCTGATCAATCTAAAATGTTAGTGCAAGTAGTCCCTCAGGACTATGGAGAAACAAATGCCCTCCTTTTATGAGAAGAAACTGAGTTGAGGTGAAAGGATTTTCCCCAAGGGTTCACTCATGGCAGAGCTGGGACACAAATCCAAATCTATGCTCCTTGACTCATAGGCCAGTGATCTTCTCAGTACTTGAAACACTTGCAGGTTCTTGAACTAGATTGCATGGGTTTTAATTCTACTTCTAATAGATGGTAGCACTAAAGAAGTGATTAACTCTCTGACCTTCAGTATGCTCACCTTAAAGGTGAGGATAATAATAGCATGTCCTTCACAATGTTGTTATGAGAATTTCATGAGGTAATACGCATAAAGAACTTAGAACAATGCCATAGGGAAAATGCTAAATAAATGTAAGCTTTAATTAGCATTAACGTATGTTCTCTTGGTTGGTAGGCAGCAAGGAATAAAAGAACCCCATCAGATGCTGTCTATTAAAGATGATCTTGGTAAAATTACTTACCCCTTGACAAAAATTCCTTGCTTGGCCAAACTTTAGTCAGTCTTCTGAAACTTCTCTGAGGGCCCATCTGTGCACTTCCTCATAAAATCTGTGTTTTAGCAATCCCTGCTAAGTCAGTTTAGCAAGAATCTTCCTATCCTCAATATATGATCATCCTAGATAGCTCATCAGGTCCTTCATCCTCCACCATTTCACAGGTAATATCTGATCACCTTGCCCTGTCTTCAGCAGGAATCCTGCTAGGTTGGCTTAGCCAGAAATTCTCCTTACCTCTGATGTCTTCTCTTAGTAATTTTTTCATCCACTGACCGCCATCCTGCTCCTTGGCTATAAATGCCCACATGCATATGCTGTATTCAGAGTTAAGCCCTATCTTTCTCCCCTATTACAAGACTCCCTGTACCTATTTCCATGTTCCTGAATAAAGTCTGCCTTACCATGCTTTAACAAAAGTATCACTGAATACTTTGTTTTCCTTAATACTTCTCAAAGCCTCAGTTTCCTCACTGATAGAAGGGAGAAAACAGTAATTCCCAACTAAGGGGTTGACTGTAAGGATTAAGTGAGATCATTCATATAAAATGTTTGTAACAATGCCTGCCATATAAGTAGTGCTCAATAGATTATAGCTATTATTCACAATATAGAAATTCAATAAAAGCTTCAACTTTTTATCACCAACCTAATTCCATCCTACCCTCACTTACTGTCTCCCTCTACTTTTCACTTTTCTTCATCTTCATGCCTAATAAAGAAGAACAGGGCCAAAGATTTATGCTTCAACATTAAATATGGGAAGAAAGAATAAAAGTTTAAAGAGGATTTCACTTAATATATAAAACAGCCAAGTTTATCCAATACCTAGGTAGATAAGAGCTCACGCTTTGGATAGAGACAAAGCAGGGCACACAAGAGCACTTTCAACTGGCCAATACCTCACTTAGTAGCATAGCAATGGTTTTGTTAAATGCCAAGCTAGCTAATAAAGGACATACTTTCTTCTCAAATTCTATCAGTGGCGGTGTACATTGGTATGAAGTATAAATTCACTAGCAATAACCATCAAAATTAAAATCCATGTTTCCATGAGTTTTCACTTCTAAGGGATTCATTTGATTGGTATGCTTCCATATGCATTAATATTTATATTTGCAATTTCATTACTGCAGCTGAATATAACACTGTTGCCCTAATTCTTAGTTCGAGATTTTAGGCATCTTTCCAGGAGCTAGTTAGGAGATAAATAGAATGTATTTGTTGCTGAGTGTTTTAATGGAGAAATGACATCTTCACATTAGACCATGGAAGTGAAAGGAATAATCATCAACAACTTTAAAATGTGATCTAGTAACTGTGCTTATAATCTATTAATTTTCTATGATAGTGCATTTTACTTATCCTTGAGCATGATTTACCAGGCAAAAAATATTTATTGACAATATCACAGTATCATGTTGTATTATGCTTGATGCCAAATTTTGATTTAAAACATAAAGCGTCTTGAATATCCAACTGTACTTGCCTTTAAAAAAAAGTTTGAATAGTCCTGATAGACCAGTATAAACTACATTCATCCTAGGATTTCCCTTCTTTTTAAACAAAGAAAGCATATTTTTTTTTCTTTTCCCTAATCATTCTAGTAATCAGAAAATTTACAGAGCCCCAGGACAAGGTAATACAGAAAGAAGTATAGAATTAAGAGCTACATGATATAGATCTCAACCTAGTAACTGCAGATCCAGCCATCCATCCATCAGTGTACTGAATGCCTAATGTGTGCCAGACATATGCTAAAAGGCAGCAGTAGAGTATTCAAATAATTAAGGCATGTTCCTATCCTCAATTGTGATTAGCTTTAAAAACCTATATTCTTTTGGTAGTCTCTGAACTTTCCTTTGCCCAGAATCTGCTTCTGCAAACTGTCCCTATAGCAGCTTATGAATTGTCATCACAAAATATAAGATCATGTCACTGCCCTTCTCAAACACCTTTGATTGACTAATCCATTCAATAAATATTTGAGCACCAGCCATTTGCCAGACGCTTTTGTAGATGCTTAAGACAGGCCAGTGCCGACAAAAAAATAATCCCTGTCCTAATGTAGTCTAATAGGATAGAAAAACATATATATATATACACACACACACACACACACGTTTATGTATATATACATGTTTTATATATGTGTGTATATATATATAAAACATGTTTATATATATATATATATAAAAACATGTTTTATATACTCTCTAGGTACTTGGGAGGATTATGTTTTTCTAATGTATTCTGATAGAAAAACGTGTGCGTGTGAATATACGCGCACACATACACAGACACATATAATGTTAATAAGTACTAGAGGAAGATATAAAAGGGAAAGGGGCTAGGTCTGTGTATGCATGTGTGTAGACACATGCTTGTGGGTGAGCATATCTAGCTTATTCCTGTCTCCCTGTGTCTGCTCACCTATTTCCTCTTCCTGGGAATGTCTGCTGCTTCTTCTCTGCCTACCAAAATTCTTCCTATTTAAAAAAACTACTTCAAATTACTCTCTCTGTGCAAAGCCTTCACAGATAACTAAATAGAATTAATGACTCTATCCTATCCTCTGTATTACTACAGGTCTTTGTATTTCTAGCATGTTATATTTCCCCCTTATCTGGCTATTCATCCAAGGTTACTACAGGTTGAGTATCACTAAGCTGAATATCCAAAATGCTGCAAAATTCTAAACTTTTTGATCACTGATATGACACTCTAAGAAAATGCTTTTTGGAGCATTTTGGATTTTCAGAGTAGGGATGCTCAACTAACTGGTAAGCACAATACAAATATTCTGAAGTCTGAAAAAAAAATCTGAAATCCAAAACACTTCTAGTCCAAAGTGTTTTGGATAAGGGATACTCAACCTGTATGGAGTGCTAACACAGAGGCTGGTACACAATATACAAAAAATAAAAGTGAGTTGCCTAAGATTAGAATACTGTCCTAATTTGTTTGTTGTAAAAAAGGGGCTTTTTCCCAATGACCAGATACATACACCGATGTGTGTAGCCTCTCTGGTCACCCTGGAGTAGATGTGTGTATATAAAATTGATACACAGGGAAAAACAAAAATACCAGAAGCAAAGGAGACTGCTCACCTCCACAGTTTCTAATGCCCATTTACCTGCCAATCCCCAGCATTTAGTCTCTCATTATTTCACATAATTCACAGACTTATTTTCACTATCTTCATCAACCTACTCAAAGTCGTATCTACAATGCACCCAGCTTTTATACTAAAATTGAGCTTTTATTTGTTTTTGTAATTATAACAACAAATATAAAGAATAGGTCAGTTTTTAAGAGGAACTAACTTCATTCTTCTATTTATGGCTAGCGTAAGCACTTTTACTCAGGAACAGCTAGTGTCTTATTACAACTCTCAATATTAGAAGAAATTGTATGTTGTTTTAGATAGTAATTACGTACTTAAAAGAGGAAAGGGGGTTAGATAATGTGCTTTCTGAGGTCCCTTCCAGCTGAAAATGCTGATTCTAATGCCTCTCTTAAAATAGCACTAACCAACTAGTCTGCTAGTCTTTATTCTTGAACTATTTCCCAGCTGTAGAAATATCTCCAGATGTAGAGTTATCTCTTTAAATATCTTTTGGTTCATTGCAAGAATTCACTTCTAATTGACATTCGGTTTTACAAAGTGAATATGGCTACAAAATGCAAAAATTACTTAGCTCAAATGGGTGAACCACCTACGTGTATATCTGGTTCAGTCATTTACGGGTGCAAATCTATCTACCTACCTACCTATCTATAGTAAATATTATAAACACTATGTACTACTTATATATTATTCCTACATTACATGTATTCACACATATATAGTATATATAGTTTTAGTGATACAAATTCTAAACAGAAAGATAACTAAGGCTTGAGATATAGCCAAAAGCAATAGACCTAAAGCTTTCGTTCATTACTGTCAAGTGAATATCATTTCCCTCAAGAGTATCAAAGGCAATGTTTATACACATCTAAGAATCCATGTTCATGCTGCACCCAGGAGTTCTGTCTCTTAAAGGCAGACTTTAATCTAGATTGATCCCAGACCTCAAATTAGATGAATATCAAGTAGGCACAGAATACAGGATAATATAAGAAATTCATTTATCTTGGGCTGATTTCCTAGTGTTAATTACAACTCAGGAAATAGCTAATGCAGTCCTATCTGAGACTTCTGCAGGTTCTACAAAGAAAATAGGTAGATAATTCTCAGTTTAGTTTGGGGATTATTCAATTTCCTTGCTGCTCATTCTTCTCTTTGGTTTCTATCATGTCACAAGAAAGTGGACAGGGATCAGAAAAGGAGCACAGTGACATAACATTGTTCACTGGCATGTTGTTCCCCTCTTTCTAGGTACTTGGGAAGATTATATAATCCACCCCCCTTGAAGTTATATGACTTGCTTAAGCCAATAGAATGGGAGGAGAGACAGCACTTAAAGCTTCACGTATGTAATTGCCGGGGCTCAATTCTCCAGCCTTTCTTTCCCCACTCAGTGACTATGGAAGCATATGTTGACATAAAATTGCAACTCTAAATTGGCAAATGGAGAGGAGCTGCCCAGGAGCATCACCAAAACTTGCAGCAGACCTCAGGCATACAGCAACAAACTTTTGTTTTAAGCCCCCTGAAATTTGAGGATTGCTGGTTCCTGCAGCATAACCGAGCCTATCCTGACTGAGGGAAGGGGCACCTAATTTTGCCACATTTAGCAGCTAAGGAAAACTTTTTTGGAGGATGGGTTTAGGTTATTGGTTTCTGAATTACTGCTGGAATTCAGCTATCTCTCTTTCACTTATTTTATTCATATTTTGCTACAATTCAGACCAGGCAATTTCCCAAATATTATTCTTGAAACAGAGTATTTTAATCATTACTAATTCATTATTCTATAAGTATAGCCTCCCTTTGTGCAACTAATAAACTTATGGAATAGTGATGCTCATGCAAAGTAGCCAAGTTACTTATCTGTGACAGCTTTTTAAATGTCACAAGCACGGTGAAGTATCCAAGTTTGCCCTCTGGGAAAACCAGAACTTTCTTTGTGCTCTGTCAATGGCTAGTCTCTCAAATCTATACCATAATCAGGCAGTATGAGGCAGGTTCCATCTCTTCCTTACATTTCCTTCAAATATTTTGTCTACTCATACATATTCTGGTTTTTTTCAGGGAAGCTATTTAGAAACGCATCTCATTCTCTAAGTGATAAAGATCTAACGTCATGTGAACAAATTTTGGCTGAAGAATTTAATCAGTTAAAGTACCATAATGAGGACAACAAAAAGAATGTCTTTTAAAAAGTATCTGTATTCTGATTAAAGTTAAGCTTAGCTGTTTCAACAGTAAAATTTTGATAATAAAAGATGAAACAGGCATGAAATACCTTGTCATTTAAACATGCCTTTGGCATAAGTCTAGTGCCTGAGTTACATGGAGGTGTGTGCTGAACTGTGTCTTCCAAAAACTTATGCCTAAGTTCTAATCCCGGGTACATTTGAATGTGGCCTTATTTAGAAACAGGGTTTTTGCCAGTATCATAAGTTAAAATGAGGTCATGCTGGATTCCGCTGGACCCTAATCCAACAATTGGTGTTCTTGTAAGAAAAAGAAAATGTAGTCATAGAGATGAAGAACACCATGTAATGATTATAAGCCAGAGAATGCCAAGGATTCCCAGCAACCACCAGAAGCTAGAAGAGAGGCATGGAAAGGATTTTCCCTCAGGGCCTCAGACATCTTGCCAATACCTTGATTTGAGAGTTCTGCCTCCAGAATAGTGAGTGAATAAATTTCAGTTGTTAAGTCATCCAGTTTTTGGTACTTTATTAAGGCAGCGTGAAAATATGTAACATATGATATATTTCAGTCACAATATTTGCTAATGGTAGTAATATGAGGAAAAAAACTCCCTTTGAAGGCTGACTATACAAACCAGGGCAGGGCATGATAGTCTACAGTTGAGAGAAATAAAGTCGAAAGACTCCACATGGGAAATAGCTTCAAGGTATAGCATCTAAAATATTTAACAAATGTAGGAAATTAAATATTTAAATTTGATATAAATGTTGTATCTTGGTAACCAGACTCAAAAAATGACAAATGGATACAAGGTAAAGATTTATAAAAACTGGCTCTTAAAACAACGGTATTTTGCTAATCTTAATTTCATATCTTAATTCTAGTTAAAAATTTCACTAACAGTTAATTGTCAATATGTCAATTATGAAATACAAATACTTTGCACATTTGGTACTTTTCTTCTAGACTTAAGTTTCCTTTTGGTTTCACAAATAGTAATTCTTGTTTATTTGATTTTTTTTTTCCAGATTTTTGATAGTATTCTCAGCTCTTTCGTGTTTCATTTTTTCACTGGGAAATATTTTCCTGATTCTGAATTGTCCATTTACTTTATAGATCTACTCTATCTATTTATAAACATTAGGAAACCCTCTTTCTCAAAATATTATTTATCCAAGTAACTGCAGTCATGACAATGCACAAAGAAAACAAAAATCATTGTGACAAAAATATTCATTAATGAAATAATCATCTATAAAATCAATCTTCCCTTAAACAGCCTTCCCTAATTAATTCCTTTCTATTAGTATAAAAATTTTGCCTTAAGTCTTTCACTGGTCAGCAGATATTAAGACCAGCCAATGATGTATAACAATACAATACAAATATAATGTAAATTAATTATAAAGTGACATTACAAACCTTGCAAAGATTTACTGACCTATATTGATATTTACCCTGAATTTTAGTTTTATATTTTTACGTTTCAAAAAGTTCTGGATATATGACAACACACAAAGGACACAGATTGCATTTTCCAAAAACTGCTACATTATTTCTAGTCACACAGCCTTTCCAGAATACTGATACTCCACCATTAAGAATTGGAGTTTATATAACCTTGCCTTGTAACTGAGTAGGCCTTTGTACCTGCTTCACTATTAAAGTATGATGGAAGTAATCCTATGGTAACACAGCTTTCACTTGCCTCTCTCTCTGGGAACATACACCTCAGGAATCCTGAGCTGCCATGTAAGAAGACTAGCTACTGGGAAGCTGCCAAGCTGGAGAGACCATGTAGAAAGACTACAAAGAAAGAGATACATGGGCGGTGGGAGTGTAAACTGTTCCAGCCCCCATCTGTTTGTGTTTTGTTATCCCAGGAACCAAACAAGTGAATGAGCATTCAGATGACTACAGCCCCAGCCACCATCTGATTGCAACTATTTGAGAAACCCTGAGCTGCCCAGGGCTTCTCACAAAGCACCTTGTCAACTGCAGAATCATGAAAGAGAGTAATAAAATGGCTGCTGTTCATTTAAGCCACTAAGTTTTAGTTGTTATGCAGCAATAGAAAACCAAAAGATTTTAACACCTGGAAGTAGAGTGTTGCTGTAACAAAACCTAGAACATGTGGCAACAGCTTTGGGACGAGGCTACAGGTGCATGTTGGAAAGGCCTTGAAGAGACAGCTGATAGAAGCTTGATGACTTTCAAGGAAATTGTTGGTAAAAGCTTAAAGGAAGATCAGGAAAATATTAGTGGAAGCTGAAAGGGAATCCTTATTATATAGTGGGAGAAAGTTTAATAACACTGTTGGCTGTGGTGCCGCAAACAAAATTATATATACAATGAATTGGTGAATTTATGATATTTCTAGGCAGCCTGATTGCATCAGTCTGTTCTCACACTGCTATGAAGGACTGCCTGAAATTGGGTAATTTATGAAGGAAAGAGGTTTAATTGACTCACAGTTCTGCATGGCAGGGGAGGCCTCAAGAAACTTAGAATCACGGCAGAAGGGGAAGCAAACATATCCCTCTTCACATTAGCAAAAAGTGGAAAAGCCCCTTATAAAACCATCAGATCTCATGAGAACTTACTACCACAGAACAACAGCATCATGGGAATAACTGACCCCATGATTCAATTACCTCCCACCAGGTCCCTCCCATGACATGTAGGGATTATGGCAACTACAATTCAAGATGAGATTTGGGTGGGGACACAGCCAAACCATATCAATGATATGAGTGTCAACTATTTTAACTGTATATGACTGGGGTTAGTTATTTTTTTTTTTAAGGCAGTGTTTAATTTTTGAGATCTATTTCACCCAGAAAATAAATCACAAAGAGTTACCTTCCACACAAACAAAAACTCTGCAAGGTATTGCCAAATTCGAGTCAGAAACCTTAAGAATCTACATGGAAAGGGATCCTAAGCGATTGGAATCAGAATGGAAGGATTATAATGTTGACTTAAAATTTGTTTATACAGATATGCTGAGATTCTGGATTCAGTGTATTAGAGTGGCTGGCAGTGGCTCCAATAGGTTGGTTGGCTGACTGAAATCCAGGCCCAAAGGTGGACTACACTTAATGAAGGTGAAATGCTAGAACTTACTTGATGTACCGTAGAAGAAAGAATCGAAATGCTTAAGGAGATCAAATGCTGAGGTGGATTTATCTTACATAAGATCTGTTTAATCACCTGTTACTTTTTCCTTTAGAATAGCTATCACCAACTTTTTTGGAACGAGGGATGGGTTTCATGGAAGACAATTTTTATATATTGGAGTACAGGGGGTGGTTATGGGATGAAACTGTTTCACAAGGGGCACTCAACCTAGATCCCTCGCATGCGCAGTTCACATTAGCATTTGTGCTCCTAAGAGAATCTAATCCTGCTGCTGATCTGACAGGAGGTGGAGCTCAGGTGGTAATGCTCACTCCCCTGCTGCTCCCCTGCTGCTCACCTGCTGCTAGGCAGCCCCTGATCACCTCCTGCTGTGCCTGGTTGGGGACCCCTGCTCCAGGAGGTCATGAGAACATTCCCTTTACCAATTCTGTGTGAAATACATTCATCAGGTAAGATCTGGCAACCTTGAGATCTCACTGATGGCTATTCCCTGTAGGCCCAAGCATGGCAGTGGGTTAAATTAAATAAATGGCACTTTGCGGTGACAAAGGCCAAGTGGCAGCATTAAACCACAAGAAACAAGGTGGATGTGGTGCCAGACTAACACCCTGGAACAGGAATTTCTGTTAGAAACTCTAATTACCTCATTAGTATAATATACCCTACGTCTCCAGGTTGTGTTTGAAAAGCTTTAGAAGCTGATACATACCTAACATTTCTCCCTACTCTTACTCGATACCTTCACACTTATTCTTACTTTCAAGATTATTAAAGATATAAATTCATTCTCTAATTCTGTTCTCAAAAACTCATCTTCCCTAAACTTCATTCTATTTTTCTCTCCCATTAGCTCCAATTTTTCCATTAGAAATAATTTTTAAAACTAGAAAATAAATGATCATGACTTTGGCTACAAAAAGAAAACAAATCTATACAGTGGAGAATTATATAAAGTATAAAAAAATCATGTAAAAAAGAGTTGATCTGAAACATGGGTAAAAATAGCAGGATATTGTCTTTAATACAAAGAAAAGGATATAATAACTGATTTTGATAATCTAACTGGGTTTTGTCATTTTGTTTTACTGTTGTTTTGAGTATTATCACTTTGGTTTCCCATTTTTCACATCAGAGCACTAGAAAAATCAAAATTTATGAAAATTTACTGTAAAAAAAACTGGCAATAAAGGACCATTAATCTAAAATAAAGGTTAAATTTAAGGGAGAGAAACACAATTAG
Organism: Cebus imitator; assembly: GCF_001604975.1. Classification (NCBI taxonomy): domain Eukaryota; kingdom Metazoa; phylum Chordata; class Mammalia; order Primates; family Cebidae; genus Cebus; species Cebus imitator. The sequence goes on from NW_016107516.1 coordinate 2,735,566, forward strand.
GTTGACAAAATGAATATATCTGTATGGAAGATGTCTGAATCGACAGGGATTTTATGATATTAAGAAGGTAGGTGGCTGTGAAATATACATGCATACATACAGAAATGGAAGCAGAGAATTTTAACAGAAGTACAAGGATTAGAAAAGAGAAGTTCATAAATTCATTTGGCACTTACCACCATGGCATATTCTATTTTGTTACAGACAACACATTTCATTCGAAGTATTAGAGTTTGATAAAACAGAGGGACTAGGGAGGGGAGATAAACTACATTATATGAGAATGGTTAAAAACACTGTGAGTACTCAAGCTGGTTTAAAGAAAATAATGGGAGCAAGTCAGAGAACTTTAAATATTTGAAAGGCTATAAAACAATTCCTGAAAGTTTATTAGAAACATTTAAGGTATGCATAAGAAGTAGATTAAAAAATTTATGTTCTTAATAAATGTAGCTTAAAATGCTGAAGAGATTTTTTAAAATTACAGAGATTATAATCGGGACCAGTTAAATTGAAAAGAGACTAGATTTCTAATTTGTTAGCAATTTGGCCTACCAAAAAAAAATATATGGTATCTCATGAGGTAGTAAAATTGTTCATCATAAAGTGTTTTAAGTTGAAAGCTAGATGATGACCTTTTAGGAGTGATGTTAAAGGAAATTTTGCCTTGAGTAGAAGACAGAGCTTTGAGACCTGAAATGGTGTTTTCAACTCCAGGGCAATGACTCACACTTGCCATGTGCTGCCCTGACAACTCTCTCCCTTGTCAAGTTAGGTAACTCATAATATCACATTCCTCACTTAAAAAAAAAAAAGTACAGTGGATTACTTAATTAATTCCAATTGGTTCATTATGGAAAATTACCATCAAGGACAGGATTACTCAGGGGTAGAAGACTTTAAAAATATAAACTCCAGTCACTTTTCATGAGGCAAAAACCATGTTCATTATAAATCCCTGTATACAAGAAATAAAATAAGAGTGGAGGTGAAGGAATATTCCCTCAGAACAATTTTGATGTTTGGACTTACAATTACATGCAGTATTTTGAGACATAAGAATAGAAAACAATATAAACCTACTAGAGCAAAAATGGAAAATAATAAATTTAAGTATAAATTGTTATAAGCAAATATAAAAATAGACTTACAAAAAATAAATTGGAAGTTACTAATTATAATATCAACAATTAGTTGAGTCAGTCTTCTTAATGTTAGCAAATCTAATAGATGTGCAGTGGCAGTTCATTGTGGTTTAACTTGTATTTATCTGTTAACTAATAATGCTGAGTATCTTTTTCTGAGCTTATTGGCCATTAGTACATTTTCTTTGACAAAAAATCTAAATAAGTCTGCTCATTTTAAAAAACTGGATTATGGTCTTCCTACTGAATTTTAAGACTTCTTCATACATTCTGGAAACACGTCTTTTGTCTGATACAGCTATAGCAAATTTTGTTTGTGTCTGTTGTTTGCCTTTGCTTTCTTAATGGTGTCTTTCAAAGGCCTAATGTTTTTAATTTTAATGAAGTCTGACTTATCACTTAAAGTTTTATGTTTTTATGTTCTGGTACAATTAATTTGTTTTGTCTGTATGTATGTGTACACGAACACCTGGTTTAAAAATTATACATACAGTTAGTTCATATCTTAATGGGAAATAACAGTAAAATTATTCAACTTTGTAGCTACCTTTGCTTAAATACAGCCTGCTATTTCTCAGGTTCTACTTAAAAGTAAAGCTACTATTTTACATCATTTTTCCAAAAAGGTATTTGTGGTTTCCATGGGAACACACACATCAATAATAAGGCATTTGAAAGGTTTCACACAAATACATTTACATACCATTTTTTTTCATAAACAGGATTGATAGTCTAAAGAATTACTGCCCGCCAAACATCTGAAATTTAGATTATTACCTTCTGTAAAGTGCCAATGAATTTAAAATAGGAATCATCATAAAGCTAAGCATTTCCTTTTAAAGGCCTTTAATGATTCTCATTCTTCTGAAGTTACTTTCATACAAAAAAGATTCCACAGATAGCAAGTTTTATATCGCATCTAATATTCATTGTGGTTAAAGCTACTGTAAAGATGTCATTCGAAGTGCATTTTAAGCTTCTAGTATCTATGTGAGCTGTCAAACAGTCATAATTGTAAACCAACTATAAGACAATGTTTAATTCACATTTTTAAGAAGAAAATATTCTTTAAAAAAGCAAAAAAATTAATTTTTGTTTACATTGTTTTCTAAATTCAATATTTGGATTGGCAAGAGTTCTTAAAATGAAACTTGAAAACATCTACAGAATAGTGTTTGTTACTTCTACTGTGTGTGCTTTTATAATGGCCCAGTAGCTAATCAACTGTATAGTTAAATGTTACACTCAGAATCACATGTAGAACGTTGGTCTCAAGTAATACCAATGTTACTTTTCAATCTACCACCTATATTATTTTCCCAGGGGAAGAAAAGGAGTCAAGATGTCATAGGACTAGAAGGGGCCTTAAAACTTAACTTTATTCCCAATACAGAAATGCTTCCTATAAGCTAGAACAACAGACAACAGCTGAGTCCAACACACAATGTCAGCATTACTTTGCAAGATATCAGCCTCATTATCAGACAAACCTAATTATTGGAAATGTCATCTTTATACTAAGTATTCAAGTCTATCTACTTGTGACCTTCACCTTGCAGTTCTAGTTCTGTTTTCTAAAATTATAAAGAAAAACTACACTCCCCAATCAATGAAACAATAAGAAATCATCATGGACTTTGGCTTTGCGGAAAAAACAGACAAATTAACTATGTGAAATAAACTCAAGCTGGATCTCTTGAAAAACCAAAAGTAGGCCAAAAGAACTTAATATATTTCAAGTTCTAAGTTTTTTGTTTGGTTGTTATGGAAACTCATCATAAAGAATGATCCTGAATATGAATGTGTAACACATGTATTTTGCTATCAAAGGTAACGAAAGTCAGTTGTGACACGTTAGTGAATATGGAAATAATTTTAACAGGCCTAATGCGTTTTGAAAAATGTTTGTAGCAGTACGACTACAGATACTTCCCCTCCTCTAAACCAGTGGGTCTTACTTTCAATAGTAAAATGCTGTTTTGTCTGAATTTGAAGATTTACATTTTAATTTACATGCCCAAGAATGCACATATGTTATTTTGGGGCTTATTTCTCAGGGTAAGATTCCCAAGTAGCAAGTGATATATATTTAAAAAGATGGAGTTACCAACTGGCTAACTGCTTGCCCTGAACATATTCCCAGTTAAGAAATATCAATAAATCAAATAATGGGATGTTACTGTACAAAAAAACTAAGTGGATGAACATCTTGATTTGAGAATATGTGCCAAGAAATCAGCAAAATAAGTTTGGAATCATGCCACAACCAAATTTAACCAGTGGTGAAAACATGTCTGTGGGCAAAGAGAGAGGTAACTATGTCTATTGTCATGACGAGGAACAGGAAATTTGAACTATGGTAGCTTGGTAACTATGGAAACTTACCTGACAGGTTGCCAAGGCAAATGGGCTTAAAAATTCCCATTCTCAGAAAATGAAATAATTTGGTGGCTGCAGGTCAAATGACGAAGGTCAACTCAACCAAGAATAAACTGTGGTCATGACTACTTTCCCCCAAACAAATCCTTTTGAATGTTTTTCCATTTATTCAATTATTTTAAAAACTTTCTTAATTTTTGGCTTTTTAAATCTTTCTAAACCAAAATGCATCTTGAATTTCATTTAGTATTTCTAACTTATTTCAAAACCGTAGGACTTAAAAAGTTACAGTCTTTTTTTTAAACCAATGAACCCTTTAAAACCATTTAAATTAATTCATTTGAACATGTCTTCCTCAAACTTAAGATGTTTCTCAATAAAAATTTTATTTTAATGAAAATTTTAATTCTAATTTCATTTTATTTAAGGCATCTGAATAGATTCAAAAACAAAAGTGTGCTGAGTATTCAATAAATTTGTTCTAAGACACTTTCAGAGCACTGAGAGCTTTAAGCATCAGTGAGGGCTGGTGATACGAGACAAATGTCTACAAGAAAAGTCATGTTTTCAGTGGAATCACTATCACAGGAGTTAATATAACACCATAATTATTTAGGAACTCAAAGTTGGGCTAGAAATACTTAAATACATACTGGCACTAGAAAATAAATAAGTAAAATCAGGACAATCCTAAACATTCTGGGATATAAGATTACTGTGCTAATACACAAGGAGTGTCTTGATAATAATCAATAGCCTAAGACAGTCTCCCCATTGGTATTTTAATGTAAACAGGTAGTAACAGATATTATTAATCTCTAATCCTGGGAAGTAAGGCAGGCACTGAGGTCTCACTGGCATTGCTCATGTCACAATATGAAGATAGCTACCTTGGCCAACTCTCCATTTAGGGAAGCCTTAATTTAGCCAAGGACACTATCATTTAATCTACTTTAAAGGAGAGGTCTAAAAAAAAATCACTGAGCAATGCTTACTACAATTTACTGAATAAATGAATGGACACTGTAAGTCTGGACATATGAGTAACATTTATCTTAATGTATTATTGATGTTATTCCCTCAAAAGTCCATATGTAGACCAATTTTCTATTTTTAACATATCAAAAGAACTTCAACAAAACCATCTGTCCAGAACAAAATGAACATTAAATGGCCAAATTCAAAGTAAAATTAGATTGATATTGGCTATGTAAAATTTAATTCACAAATAATATGTCCATTCTCTGACAATTTAGTTGCTTTGTTCTGAACATTTGTAATAGTTCAGCTCTCTGTCCAGACTTCTTTGTTTAAATGAATTGCTCCCAATACATAAACATGAGTGCTTTTATAAAGAAAGCTACTAGGTGTTCTGAAATTGTGAGGAAATTTCATTGTACTTGGCTTATCACATTTAACTTCAATGGTTCCTTATTTCTGTTTACTAATGAGTCAATCAAATTTTGATTAAATAAAATGACAACAAAATTAGGTTCTCCACAGCCCCATTCCAGAGATAGAAGCATGGCACTACGTGGTTATCATACAATCTGAACATCATAAAAATTAAGATTTTATCTTAAAAAGTCATTGTTGGCCAGGAGAGGTGGCTCATGCCTGTAATCCCAGCACTTTGGGAGGCCAAGGCAGGCAGATCACGAGATCAAGAGATAAAGACCACCCTAGACAACATGTTGAAACCCCGTCTCTACGAAAAATACAAAAATTAGCTGGGCATGGTGGCATGTGCCTATAGTCCCAGCTACTCGGAAGGCTGAGGCAGGAGAATTGCTTGAACCTGGGAGGTGGAGGTTGCAGTCGGTAGAGATCACACCTCTGCACTCCAGCCCGGTGACAGCAAGATTCCATATCAAGAAAAAAAAAGTCACTGTTAAAGAGAAGGACAAGAGAACAGGAGAAAATATCTGCAAATCATATAGCCGACAAAGGACTGGTATCTAAAATATATAAAGAACTCTCAAAACTCATAAATAAGAAAATGATCCAATAAAAATAAAGTCTGGACAGGAGATCCAAGATGGCCGTTTAGGAACAGCTCAGGATTGCAGCTCCCAGTGAAAGCACAGAGGGTGAGTGGACGCTGCATTTCCAGACGGATTTTTATTGCCCACAGACCAGATTTCCAGGCGGAGGAGCCCCATGGGTCACCAGCGCGGCTGTTTTAGCCTGCACGGCTGTTTTGGTCCACGTGGCTGTTTCGGCCGGTGTGGCTGCTTTACCATTGCCCTGGCGCGGAGTTCTCCGTACAAAATACACTGGTCCGGGTGCCCTTTTAGCTGGCGATTGGAGCCCCGGGAAGGCACAGTCGCCCATTCATCTGATTAAAAAGGTAACTGAATCAGGGACCCAGGCCAGGAGATTCCCAGGCAAAAAAAAAAAAAAAAAAAAAAAA